>NW_019101024.1:1270949-1510797 GCF_001856785.1 Myzus persicae
TGTGTGTGTGTGTGTGTGTGTGTGTGTGTGTGTGTGTGTGTGTGTGTGTGTGTGTGTGTGTGTGTGTGTGTGTGTGTGTGTATGTGTGTGTGTGTGTATACGTACTTATAATACGACGTCGGTCGACGAGATAATAAATTATGTTTTTAAAAAATTTGTCAGTCACATACTGGTCTGTCCCCTTTAAAAATTTGGACTTATTTCAAACAGTCATAAAAAAGTATAAATTTATTCGCTGGACCATTGTGTGATCAATTAATCGATGGCGACGATTACACGAGTACATAACTATTATGAACAAATAACAATGTACCCACACACCAGATTATTATTAATTATTACTCAGTGAAGTTGAATGTTATGGTGGTCCTTTTAAATTGCATAAGTTATACATGTATACAAAGTGATAATTCTTCCACATGGTCAACGGAACATTATAATATGTAATGCGTATAAGTTATAGGCAGGGGTTAAAGTGGGGGGGTCGCAGGAGAACTCAGTCCCCCTACCTCTGACGGCAGTTAAAAAGAGTCCCCTTCAACCAATTATAGGATTTTATACATTAGACATTATACATATACAATTATAGATGGAATGCTTAAAACTATATGGAGATATAAGTCCCCTCTGGAATTTTTTTCCCACTTTAAGCCCATGCTATAGATCAGGTGCAGTTTTCTTGGTTTTTTACAATGTTAAGTATGTAGGCACTTACTTATCGTATGGTTTCGTGGCTGTATGACATAAGCACCGAAGGTATAAAAATTACATATCCTTTGGCCCAAAAATCGTAGAACACAAGCGCCAATCTAATATTTAATACCTGATATACCCTACATATAACATAAGCGCCAAAGCTAAACATAATTTTCATACATCGTTTGATTTTTTGATTTTTTTAAAAATTGTCAATAATATATATATATCTGTGTAAACTGTAAATAAATATAATTTTAATAAATTGATTGATTTCTTCAAATACGTAGATTCAGATTAAACGTTTGGAGTTTTTGAACGATATAGTTCTATATTTAATATCTGTTAGACCTACCTAACCTACCTAGGATTTTGGCACTTTCATACGATACGACTTTTTTTTTCTTATCTCATTTTGGCGCTTATTATGTCTTCCACCGATCGTAAGTGCCAGTGGAAATCAAACGAGGGGGGATGAGGGGATAAATCCCCATGACCTTTTTTTAAATGCTTAAGATCTGATAACCATACTTTATATTTTTAATTATCAAATAGTGCATGTTAAAAAATCATCCATATCCTTTCCCCCCAAAAAACCATCTAATCGCCACTGATATGATGTGCAAAATCCAAGAGGGTTATTTTTAAGACATTTATATTGTTATTACTTATTATTTATTACTTATTTGTTTCAGATAACTAATATATTTTGAAAAGTAGTTTTCAGTAGCTATTGTTAGAACTAATTTAGTGTAGAAAAAATAAGTGGAATAGAAGCTACGGTCGTGACTCATGTGCCAGTGAATCGCGACATTTTACGCTCTCTGTTCCTCTTGTATGAACATTTAACAGCTGAACTTTAAAGCTTTCAAAGTTATTTGATTTTCTCCGTTTATCAATACTGCCGAATGTCTTAAATAGTATTTTAATTTTCAGTTGTATGTAAAATGATTATTTATTAAGATTTTATATTATTTTATATTAAAATTATTAAAAATATTATTTTTAATGGGTTTATAAGAATACATTTGTAAAAATGTCAATGTTTTAAAAGTATCCGATGATGGTATTCAAATTCACAGCACAAGTTCATTGGCATTTCTGTGATCCCAGCAGGTACGCGTTATGTACTTACGTATTTTGGAAAGCTATAAATTAATTTTATTTATTACTCTACAGTATACATTATAACTTGATTGTTTGACACTCCGGTCATTAAAAGCAGGATTCATTCTTGTCCTGACGTCCTTCACCTTCAAATACACTTTCTTTTAAATACCAATGAGGGGTATATGATAATTATTGATGAGTGAGATGAGACAAGTCAACTATATCATTTTCAGAGAGACATTTTTATTAAATAAAGAATGTATAATATTCACAAAATAAAATAAATCTAATGACATCCAATAAAAATATTCAATATCACTATTTATTTTAGTTGTAGCATAGTAATAACTCACTAATTATTATTCTTGTTGAAATAATCTAATGTAGCTGATAAATGTGTATGATGATTTTATCGTTCCAACAGCGAAAAATCTGATCATAGTGAATATTTAATTAATAATTAATTCATAGTTGTAAATTACATTGCAGTTTAAATGTTTATGCTGTATCTCATTAATATATCGTACAATTTCCAGTTAATTTATTGATTGTTTCTTACACAATACTTTTTTAAACTATTTTTATTGTTATCATTTTTTTCAATCTTTTTAATTATTTAAATGATATCATGTATTTTGTAATTTCAAAATCGAAAGCAGAATATTTTTCTGAGAATTTAAATGTATAAAAATCGTTAGAATTTCACAATTTCCTAATCTTTTTACAAGAACATAACTGATTATCAGGGCATAATTTGTCTGGCTATGGTTAGCAGATGCAAGGACAAAATTACTTGGAGCTATGTAATATTTACATACGCACATAGTATTCCTACCCATATGGCCTATATAAAGTCGGTTTTTTAAATGGCAAAAATAAATAAATTAATAAAACTGGCACTCGGAAATTAGATTAACAATTATTTACCTACTTCATGATTAAAAACATATATGTTTAGTTAAATATCTGTTTAGTCTAATCGAATGTAAACGGTCGCGGCGGTGACCAGCAGCGACGACGAGTTCAACGAGCTCACACATTATTATTATTTATTATCGCTGGTCGTTTCACGTTTGTAGTTTCATATAATATAATAATAATGTTCTTTTCGACTCGGTCGGCCGAGTGACCGAACGAACGGTGCGTTGTCAAATCGTATGCATTACATTATTTTGGCCGCGTTCCAAAGAAGATAAAAAAAAAATAAAAAATAAACAACCCAGCTCTTAATTGTGGTGTATATACAGAGCGAACGAAATCTAAATTCGAATCGTTTATCGCGTGTTCCGTATACGTATGTTATATTATGCGTCGGTACAACAAGTGGTACCCATGACTAGGCACTATTGGGACGAAATGGGAGGCAAGTTTAATGCACCCCACGCTATTATTTATCTCGATGAAATAATAGTCATAACTCATAACTATTACAACTAATATTTTCAAAGTTTATCAGTCTCTCTCTATATATATATTGAACAGGCCGCTGTGTGCTACAAATTATAATAAACTACCATACGTCCAAGCCTTTCCTATAGCCAGTCTATCACTGGCCGCGAGTAAAAAATATTATATTATAGTGTGTATTTATTGTATTATTCAACTGAGTTGAATGAATTCTTCAGATAACGGATAACTAAATATGTGCTTCCTCTAGATAGGTACATTTATGTCGGCCGTCGAGCTGTTTAGTTTAGCTCTAGGAACGACAATAACACGACATTCCGTCGTATAGATATTGATATTTTGAGATGGCTGAATATTCACACGTCTAAAGTAAACAAAGTTTTTTCCTCGTGGAGGAATTTTTAATTATTTTATATATTCAATGTTGAAGCCTAGAATTTATGTGGGTCATTTTCGAGCACACAAAGAATCATATATTACTGTTCATAAACAAGAATTGTCTTATAATAATTAAGTGCATTAATAATCTAATACCTACGTATAACCTTTGTCTTTGTGTCATTAAATAGGTCTACGAGACTCTTAAAAAGCTGTTTGCGGATAAAACAATATCACTGATTATTCTCCAAGAAGATTGTTATCGTAGTTATTACTAATTTTTCATCACCAGACGCGTCCATACTGAACGCTTGCGCGCGTCTCGCCCGACTAAAAACGATACGAGTAGGAATATAAAAACGCGCCACATTATAACAGTATATATTATTATATTTATAATGTCGGTGCCAAGTTACCACGACCGCTTCTCACGGTTGACGGTATATACACGCTGCAGCAGTAATCATGTATAGTAGACGTCAAGCGGTTCATCGTCGTCCCGAGGATCCTATGCGCCTTCCTCCTCGCCACCTCCCCTCAGCCCCACCACAGATCCTATCGAAACCCTCGCCAACGCCCCGGCGAGTACCACCCGTTGGACGAGACGACCCGGCGGCGCGACGGCGGCGGCGGCGGCCCCCAACACGGCACACAATCCGTTCACTGTATTGTAACGAAAATCGTGTACGCGTGTGGCGCGACAGATCAGACCACTGTCCGACTCGTCGCCGGCAACAAGTAATTCGACGACGAATAGTATTATACCGTATATGATACACGCTAAAGCCTATCGCGGGTAATATTGTTAACTATTTCATATGTTACACAACTTGTCTAACGATTAGCGCTTTAACGCGTCTCATATAATATAATATAATATAATATTACCTAGTGCAGCCATTGCGATATATCGTGTATTCAAATAAAAGTGCAACGTTGCACCGATCGTTGTAACCATCATACCCGCAGTTTATACCTACCCGGCGTAGAAAATTATCATTATAATATCACTTAGGTAAGTGTTTATGTCACGTTTGCCGCAGTGTTATTCGCACATGTAGAAACGAAACACCTGTTGCTCGTGGTATAAATATAGGTGATGTTTTATATTTACCTATGACGCCAGGCAGGTCCGCACACAACGAAATATCTAAAACATTATTATTTATTATTCACGCGTACAACCCGACGACGACAAATGAAAACAATTCAATAGAGCAAAACATAATATAATATTATTTTGGCTGCAGTTACCGTTAACAATCGAGAGTGCGGTCGTTTTTGCGGGCAGACTGTTGAAATTCTTGGATCAGTGCAGATGACCCACACAGCGTTGGCGTCCAAAGAGGAAGAACACCGCGTTGATTGGGTCGACCCAGACGGCGGTCATAATCAAGTGAGTATAAGTACTTATAAGTACTTCAAGCATATACTTGAATTTAAATTTAGATCAATATTATGTTGGTAGTTGGTGGTAACTAATTGATTATTTAACGCTCATTGCGATGTACCTATCTGATCATTGTTATCGTGTTATCCGATTTGTTTCCTATAAAGATTAAAGTAATAAACATTTTTTTTAAACCCAAAATCTTTACATTTAATTTTAAAGTTTAATTTCTTGTGCCAAAAGAATATACAACAGTAGTTGGTTCAACTCAAATGGGAAATGAATCGAAGGAAATACTATCTATATGGCTATTGGCTATGTTTATAATTAATATGAAGTCGTTTTCTGCAACTAGTTTTTAACTATAATAGTATCTTTCGATTATTCTTTCTTTGAAAAATCATGATTTCTGTTACTCAGATAATATAACAATAATACATAGGTAGGTACTTAATAAAAATAGTAATACAAACATAATAAATTAAGTTATATAAAAAGATCCAAAATGAGATTTTTCTTGTTGTTACGGGTAGGTCTTTGAACCCTTTTCAGTCATAGAATTTTTTCTGAGAGTTAAGTCAACTTAAGTTTTCTAACAAATGTTTTTGTGTTTAAAACAAGATTAAGAATTAAAAAATCAAAGGTTGGAATTAAAAATTCAAATTTATATGTGCATGGGTGAGCATAATGGATATATTAATTCTTTGAGGGAGCAGATTTCAATTTATATGCTTAGGTACCTATTATTATAAAACATTATAACTTGTAAAAAAGGTTAGTGTCTATAGTCGTATTTTGTGAGTAGTCGTCTTTAGTCACGTTGATTGTATAATTATTATCAGTGTACACAAGACCGTATCTAGATATTTTTTCAGTGGAAGGGGTGAGATGCACCAAATTGTAGTTTTAGTGAATTATGGTTTTGACATTTGGTTAGAAATATAAAGAACAAATGTATGACTGAAATTATATTTCTCAAAAATAATTATAGACGTTTGTATAACTTCGATAAAATGTTGAAAAAATGTTGAGTGGTTCGAATGTATGGACCTCATTCGTATACGTCCTGGAGTGGCCTAATAGTTAATTAATATGAATATCAAGATAAAAAAAAGTTAGTATGGTCGATGATAAAGATACAGTGTTACACTGTATATAAATGTGTAGTGGTGTACTTATGTCCTATATGCTATTATAATATTATAGTACTTAGTGCCTACTTATATGGATAAATTACTTATGTAAAACCAGTTTGAAAATGCTTATTTATGCACTACCATAGATTGCAAGTGTGTAATAATTACTAATTCTGGGAATGATAAATAAAACAAATTATATACCAACTAGATTAAACTGTATTATTTAATTTGAATATAGTTGATAAGAGCTGAAATTGTTTTTTTAACCTTATTATATTTTAATTATTATCAATTGCCAGTTGTTAAAAAATTGTGGGTATTGGTGATCGTAATATTTTACAAAAAATGGTGCAATGAAATAAGATTAGAAAAACTAAATCTGGTATTCTAGTGACAGTTATAAAATGAAACCTATGTACCTCCTTACCTAATAAACTCAGGTAGGTATGGTATAACTTGGCTTATATAATAATAATTGATAATTCATGTTTAATAATTTTTTTTTATCCTGAGCCGATTTTGTATTGGTTGTACAATGAGTTTATTTCTGTAAAGATACTTTACAACAGAAATATTATTTTACTTCAATCTTCAATATTGAGGGTGTTTTTTGGTAGAAAAATGGATCTAGTTTGTACTTAAAATAGGAGGGGGGCAGGAACGTTCAAAATTAAAAAGAATAAAAAGTCACTTCCAATTGTTTTGGAAAATATCATAATGTATATAAAATGATAATATTTAAGTAATAGTGGAATGTTTTAAATGTCTACGGACTACTATTGATATTTTTTGAATACCTACTTAATTATACTAACAAAATAATAAAAATAGGATGTACCTAACCGTTATTATTATTAGGTAATTCCCTTCAAATTACAGACTGCCTTAATAACATACCACGGTGTGATTTTATAACCTGATTAATGATTATACTCGTTTATTTAACAATGCTAAATCATGTATGGCTTACATTTTTATTAAAAATATTAATACGTGTATAATTGAACCATACATTGTTAAATGTAATATAAAGGATAACTATAGTAGGTAACTACTTTACAGACTTCAATGGTATATCACAATCAAGACGGAAATATTAGCGCTTGTAAGAATACTTTGATATCACCAGAATCAATAAAACTATAAACGTATTAAATTGATTATAATCACTTAAACATGCTCATTCAAACTGAATATTGTGATGATATAGATTATAGATCCTATAAGTAGATGTTGATAAGTCTTATGATTTATTCAAAAAAAAAATTTCTGAACTTAAAAATTCGAGTACAAATTGATCAACCAACAATTTTAAAACAAAAAAAAAAATAATAATAATAAAACTCAAGGAATGGATAACACATGGAATAATTATTTCCATTAAACAAAGAGAAAATATGGCAACTAGTTTACGTGAAAGACCTTTTGATATGGATTTTAGAGTTAAATACAGTATATACAAAAAATATAATGAATGTTCTAATCAAAAAAAAGCTAAAATACTTCATTATTATGCTAAGATTATAAAAAGCAAATAAAGATATAAAATCAAAATGGATATGGGATAGGTAAAACAAGTAATAAAACAATAACAATTAACAAGGTAGTTAATACAAATGGTATCATGATTTCAAATAAAAAAAGATATTAACGATGTACCTATTTAACATTTTTTTGTGTAAATGTTGGTAGAAATATTAAAAATAATCTTAAATTAAAAGATTATGAAGAAAAGTCCTAAAGGAAAGATGTAAATAATAAATTTTAAATTTTAAATTCAATGTTTGTATTATACCTGTAGATAAATATGTGATTGAAAAATATTAACACAAATTAAAAATCATACAAATTTCTTTGAAATGGTCTAATAAACCAACTTCTAGAACAAACAGCTAATACCAGAATATAATGTACCTATAAATACGTGTTTCTCCTACAAAATATCCTTAAATGTTTAATAGACAGTATTATATTATATCACTGTAGCATATGCCCTTAGGGCTTTAATAGACATATCTTTGTATTGCTAAAATATAAATACATATATAATTGTTACGAAATATATTTAAATTATAATATTCTTAAAGTTATTTTTGAACTTTTGAGTTTTTATTTAAAATTGTTAAATATGTATAAAAAAATAAAAATAATGCTACCATTATAGAAAATAAAAATGTTGTCAAGTCTTCTTTTTTCTTCTTCTACAATCTGAATACACTCGTCGATTTAAGGCATTCAATATCTGATATAGCTTAATATCTAATGAGTTATATAAGTTATGTATAATTAAATGACACTAAATTTATATTTTATGAATCTATATACAACTTAACATCGTTTCAGTTAGGTAGGTAGAGAACATTTTTAAAAATTATTTTGGTAAATGAGCATGTTAATTATTTGTAATTAGGCACTATCTAAATAATCCGACTTCGGTTGTGGAAAAAAAATCATGAAATTATTAAAATGACTCACAGAAATCTGATTGGTATATTGAAATATATTATCATTTATGAGAAAAAGTAAACGAACAAACGTTTGATTAGGTAAAAAAAGATAAAGAAATTATTAAATTGTATATATTATTTGCTCGTTATATTTCTAGTCTATTAGAATAAGTACCTACCTATGTCCTATATTCCTATATAAAAGAATATTACATAGTCTATAGTAGAAGTATTTATTATTATTCATATTTTTCCAAATGTATGTTATGCTCGTGAATCTCAAATTGTGAAACTGATGCACTCATATAATTAATCTGTTAATATAAAATATATAATATTGTCTTCAATAAATATTGCACATTATATATTAAATAATTCCTGTACAGTTTTGATTGTCAAGTGGATAACAATGATAATAATAATACTATTCTGAGGAATAAAGGTCAAATCACGTGTATTTGTTTTTCAATTGAAATCCTTGACTAGTATACGAATAACAATAGAAAAAAATATTCTTATTTTCATATAAGTATATTTTACGAAGACAAACAATAAGTTAATGTATGACGTATACATTTCGTATACCTATTGCCTACCTATTTGGCTATACCTGCTACTATTACTATTCACAATTCGAATAGTAAGTTATTAATTATTATAAAGATGGTGCAGTGTTTAATACAATGTTTTGCTATTCATTTATAGGTATTTGTTAATTGTTTGTCTATTGCGCTTTTCCCGGAAAAATATCTACATACAACATAGTACATATACTATGATGTTTCAATATCGGGCAGTACAAGTGCTATATTAAAATGTCGAAACTTTATAAAATATTTTAACTTATAACATATAAACTTAACGAATATAGTGATATATACTACTACTTATTGAAACCAATAGCTTCTTTCTTCTGTTCAGGGTCTGCAATGATAAGTATATAATTATGTAGATATTTTTTATTAATTGTGATTATAATATATTATATAGCTTATAATAATGATGACTTTAATGATTATTTATGCTACTCATATGTGTCTATATTTTCATTAGTTTTTTGTTATTAATTATAAGTACAAAGGTCTTAAAACAGTGTTGAGTGGTATTGATTAATGTATCCTTTGACCTATAATAGACGAATATACAGTATTGCATAGTAAGCATATTTATTTTGTGTACATGATTACATTAGTTGTATACTTGTACCTGCAGATCTTTGTTGGTTGTTGTCTTACTATCGGTTTTCTCAAATAATATAGTATATAAAAATTGAAAATTCATTACCGGTTATTTAAAGTTTTCAAGTAAGTCCTACAAAAAATACTTTTAATTAGTTAAGAAACGTTTTTTGCAATAAAAATAGCGGATGAGGTTATATTAAAATAATTGTTTCTATTTAATCCTCTCCACTTTTATAACATCATAAAGTGCAATGTGTATGTTATAATACATCTCGATTGAATTTAAATATAAAACAAAGTAACATGATCAGCCGTATATCTATATTTTATAGGTACCTACCTAATAGGTTACGAGTGATGGGGTACAGTTGTCACCACGTCACTGTACGTGACGCTGCGGACCACTTCAAGTAATTTACCTATGTGCTAATTATGAATTCAATGATGATAGTTAATGATTTGTTTAGGTATACGAATAAAACGGTATTGAGGAAAGGAGATGGATGAATTAGAAAGTTTGTTTCAATTTATTTGACCATATTATTGTATTTTAAATTATTTTATAACTGTTGTAAGAAAAACTTATAGAAAATGAGGAGATTTTTAGTTTTTTCCCCGAATATTAATAGTGAAGATAAGTAGGTACTCGGGTATTGGAATGAACAATAAAGCAAAGTTTCTGCTCAAAAACCTAATGGCACGTACACATTATTTTAAATGTCCACTTCGCTCTGCAGAATCTAAAACTTAATATTTCTGATCTTTATGAAATTCCAAACGATACAAAGTACTCGACTTATACGTATATATTTTTCTTTTCTTGATTAATGACTATCCAAAATTAACTATTTGGTTCCTATTGTTGTTAATATTATTGTGTATAATATATTGTTTACTATCACTTTGTGTCATAAAAGAGAGAAGATAAAAAAAATATTATAATATCTCAATTAAGGTGAAGTACTTGGTAGAAGTCTCAACAGGAAATAATTGCGCAGTGGTGTTTTTGAAGGAGGGAGAAATCGTATATATATATATTTAGTATTTCTTATTCAGCAAATTTTATTTTCGCGTCTAATTGTATTATATACATTCATATATAGTTCCGTTATACGGAAAGTAGACTACGATTGAATTAATTTAACTTACTCAAGTTAATATTTTATTTTAATTATTTAATAACTGCTAAATTATTGTATAATATCGTGTAAAATAATGTGTTGTGGAATTTCTAATGTATTTTTAATGTAATAATGAATTTAAAACAAAACGCAATATAAAGTCAAGAGTGTTTAGACCCGAATGAGGAGAACAAAAGTAATACCATTCAGTTCTTTAAACAAACCAAAATAGGTACTTGATAATGATAAATAATAGAAAACAATGTAAACGGTATAGAAATATTTATTCTTATTGTAAATAATATGCAATACTTTACTCTAATCTATTCTATCAATTGTATTTCTTATTACTCAAGCTTATCATGTTAATATCTCTAATATTTTTAGAACACTAATACAGTAATACATATGGTGTAGTGATAACGGCCAAGTTGTCGAAGTCTAATTAATGAGCTCGTGATCACCAAAAACGAATTATTAAAATTTATTTGAAATTGTATAGCTGTAAGTTCTACCCATATCATGCTCATAATAACTATCAAAAATAATTATTCATGGGTAGGTACGTTTTAATAATTTATGATGCATAACCAACCAGAAAATTACCATAATACTGCCTTAATGTAATTATAAGTACCTACATTTGTTTAAAAAATAATTGAAATAATAATTAATTAAATAAATCTTAAATTATACTATATACCTAGCTAGTTAATATTTTATAAAAGTGATGATTTATGGTTTTCTAATTTAAAATTTAATGTTTAAATAATTTTATGGTGCAAGCGTAATTTATTGGTTTATGACCTTATTGTCAATTAAGTTCTATTGACATAATATTTTATTATTATACATTAATCAATACACACGTTCTCGTTGATTAATTTAGTATTCCAGTCGAAAGATGTGTTCGTGTTTGGATGAACTAATAGGTACTAATCAATCAGTACAATAAATTAAAAAATTATATATTCTTCTTGATTTACTACCACACAACATAAACCTATAGTGTATTGTATCTACCTACATAAATTACCAATATTTAGATACCAACATTGAACATACTAACATTGAGCATAAATTGTAATCAATTGTTTAGTATTTGGAAAGAACGCTTTAACGTCCATATTTCGAGAATGATACGTAAATGTCATTTATATAATTCTTAACTCATTCATATAAATAGAATTTCAACGAAATTCACATTATAATTAAATACTAAATGTGTAAGAACTAATTTTATAATGTATGTAAATACTTTAAAACACTGTATATATCAATAATATAACTAGGTAACCAGTATAAGAGTGTTGTGATATAAATATAAAACTATATTATTATTATAAGGAGATAAAATTGTTTGCTTGTTCGTAATGGATAAACTCAAAGACTGTTTAAAAGATTATTAAAATTCTTTCTCCTATAAATATTGTAAAAGTAACATGGGCTGTATTTTATTTAAAAACAATTATAAATCCTTATGCAAAATAAAAAGAATACGGGGATTTGATATTTTTGATATTTAACTCACAAACAAATAATATATTTTTGTTTATTATAGGGTTGCTTTTGGTTACGGAAAATGAAATGGCCATTTTGATCGAATATAATTTTAGACCTGTATTTTATAATTGGTCAAAACAATCAAAATTACTGTGTTAAAAATCTAACCTACAAAAATAAACCCAGCCCTAGAGTTTGAATTATTTAAGTGGTGGCATTTTTTACGGGCAACGAAGTGCTCAGGGGACAGCTATATTAAAATCTATGTATCTGTCAATAAGCAAATGAATGTATGTCCGATCACAATGAAGCTTTAGAAAGTTGGTGATTCCCACTAAGGTTTCTGGCGTATTACATCCTGGTGTATTACAATCTGAACTGGATTACACCTAAGCCGAGATACACTAAAATAACGCCGTATTTTGTAATAATTGATCGTTATTTCCCGGGCCAAGTCAGATTATATAGGTAGCTATACAGTGGCTCAACAAGGGCTATGTTGCCAGTTTGACACAGCACCTAAATATATATTTAATCAAACATATCTAAAGAAAAAAATAGTTAGGTATGTGCTCATGTTTCATTTTTCACAATAATAATATCAATTTACTGTCTATATAATATAGTTAAATGCATATACATAATGTACAATTACGTATAATAATCACACCAATATATACCGACATAAATCGTTTTCTTAAAAAACAAAAACAGGCATAAAGCTAAAGGTATTTACCATAATTATCACAGGAAACATAAAATAGTTATAAACTTTAAACAAAAATTAAATAGTTTAATTACAAAAAAGAAAATAAGAATTAGGTACAGTTAAATTTCAAAAGTTTTAAGAAACAATTGAATAATGTATTTTTTTTATGGGGGGGCTACTACAAGTTTTGGTGGCTAAGCTGTCCTTGCTGCAGCTTTATCAAAACCCACTGGATGACACATTGTATGCAATCCGCCGTAGATTGATCAAGGAAAAACAACAAACTTGTATCTATAACCTTGAAATTTTAGAGTTAGAAATTATACACTTACCTCGCAGGGTTCGAAATCCACCGCAGATAAGATAATATATTGCTCGCATAATCACAAGTCAGTCTCGCGGACAACTCTGGGCGGGATGGGTATAATATCATAAAAATTATGATCAAACCTGTCCTGACTAACTCACTGGCTGGTAAACGTATAATAAAGCCTAAACAATGAGGCTTGCAATTTTCACAGTACCTTCGTATCAGAAAATAAATAAATAAATGTGCACTGAGAAAGCATTTAAACTTTCAAGTGGTGCTTGCATAAATATTTTAAGATTCTAAATGGTCATTGGTCAATGACCATTTTTATGTTTTATACTTCATTACACCGAGTATTAAATACCTAACTAATTGAACAAAGATTGAACCTTATAGAGTTGGCATTTTTAACGGGCAACAAAGTGCATCGGGTCTGCTAGTATAAAATATAAGTAAGATAAACTACAGATGAACTTAACTACTAAATGTATTAACTTGCACAGAAATCACTGCAGCTAATCATTATTGCCTACTTATGAGGATGAAACTAATCTACGAGAGATTAAATATAATCCTATATTAAACATCATTTGCAATTTATGTATGAAAACGACCAATAGTTGCAATTAGTACAACAATTCTTAATTTATACATATAAGGTAAATTGCATGACTTTACTGCACATTGTAAAATACATGAGCTTTGCATTATTTAAACATTCTGGATATTTAAATCAAAATTAAATCAACAACACGTCTAAAATAAAATTATATTTTTGATTCTGAGTGGAGCGACTGAGCGAGCCATTTATTATTTTACAATTATGTGTTATATTTATTTTGTTTTGTGTCTGACTCCACCTTTTGGAGCAACTAAGCAGTAAAACTGCTTTAATTTTCTCTCGAGGGTGATTTTTTGTGTAACAAGTTGGATAAAATTGATATTTTGGAGGGTAACAAATAAAAAAAAAATTCCTAGTGCTTTAAAAAAAAAATAGGAAAAACCAAAATCTAATTAACAGAAAACGAGAATTTTCACGTAGAAACAGATTTTGATGAAATCGATTTTAAAAAGAAGTTAGTAATTGTTAAACGGTTTTGTACCTTTTTATATCATGATCATTATTAATTATACGATGAATGGTATAAACATTTTTCAACACTTATAATTTTCGTTGGTCAGTTTATAAGTATTCGAATTTTAAACATGGTGATTACTTTTTTTATCAATTTAGTTTTCTATAGTAAATTGTGAATAGAAAGTTTTTTCTGTATAAATGTGTGCATACATTCGCCTCTTAAGTTACTACCTATCTATTAAGTTTGCAAATAAGTGGCTTATAATTAATGTGAATGTACATTAACATTTATAAATATTAAATTAATATGTATAATTACCTATAACTTATTATACTAGGCGAGGTTTAAAATAAAAATATGGTCTATAAGCATGTTTAAAAATTTTAAAAATCATATTTTGAATAACTGCATTATTGAAGAAAAAAGGGGTGAGCAGCGTGCTCTGCGAAACACCCTGTATATATTAATCAACAAATTAAAATTTGCCGTTTAACAAATTGACAAGATTTCTATCGGTATTGAGAAAAGCTAGATTATAGAGAAAAGTCTTGCTGCATTCTTAATCGATGTATTGCGTCATTCAAGAAATCCTTTTTCGTAACTCATTATCCAATATTATATATTAAATTTGAGGGTGTTATGAAAATACTAATTAACTTATCCTTACCCTCTGCCCGCCACCTAGTAACACCTGTGATGGGTGAGAAGTCCACCCATGGCACTGTGTTGGAAAAGTTATCTGACACCCCTCTCTCCTCCGTGATTTTTTTAAATATGCCACTATAATTTATACCAATAGCACTTTTCAATTATTTGCACTTGGTGTGCACTGAACGCCATTGGTGAGTTTACCTATCAGAATGTGTTTGAACTAGGTATTTGGCTTTTCTGTGTTCCATCTTGAAAAACACCACAAGTGTTTTGCACTCGGCACGGAGCTGGCGCGCGTGCTGTTTGAAACGGTTTCAGTTAAGTGTTACAAGATAACAATTTTTGTGTTCCACCCAAGTACCCACTAATGTACTGATAGGCCACACTGGATAAGGTAACAGGGAAACTAGTAACGGGTCAGTGGGAAAGCAGTGACACTAGTTCAGTCATTGGAAACCGCTAAACCTAATAATTATTAACTTCTAACTTTTACAAAGTATGTATTAGGGAGCACGCATTAAATCTTATCTTTATTTTATAAAATCATCGTTTCAATATTATACCTTCAACCTACATTATATTTGATTTATTGAGTATAACATTTATTTGTATTTCTACCAGTTTTCATCAAACACCTATTCTGCCAAAGTGCCCACTGTTTCAATATGGTAAGTACTTACATTCAGTAGGCCTATTGAAGACTATTTATAATATTACCAGAGCTTTTGTGTACCTATTTTTGTTCACATAAAAAAAAGTTAATTTGTACATTTTCCTTAATTATTTTATAGTATAAATTGAATTTTTTTTTTTTGTATAATTAATTTCTGTTAGTACTTAAGTATATTTAAAGTTAAATGAATTATTCGTCACAAACTATGTACCCACATTATGTTTATATAAATATACTATTTCACATTTGTGAAATCTTACGCATTTCAATTTGATACATATTTAAAAGATTAGTTATGTTCTCGTTTGAGACCAAACTATAATAGAAGGTAACTATGTAAAAAATAATTAATGTCCCATGTAACCGGAAGTGTGCGTACTACTGTATTAGTATATTTTAAATGTACCTTGAGGTCCTTGTAAGAGTCATACAAAGATTTTACCTGTCTCGAATAATAATTGTAGTTCATATATTTTCCTTGAATTTTAATGTCTTCTGTATCTTAAAATTTGAATTTTTCCTTACTTAATGTTTATTGTTGATGAGTATCCATGTAGCCGTGTGGATGTTGAAAACTATATTTCAATAGGTAGATAGTTCAAATCAAAGTTATTGATGGGCGATTTAAATATTTTGACTTTCTTAGTCATATTATTTTTTGTTAATTTTTAATATTTTTAACACTAGGATATCTATCCGTTATTTTCATTTATAGTAACTGTACATTTTGCATAAATTAGTATAATGATTAATCTCTTTTTTTGTTCACGAAGGGGTCAGTAAGGATTTGCAGTAATTTCTGTGAAAGTTTACAAATTTAGTTGTTATTATTATAATATTGTCTATATAGGTATTTAAAATATGTATCATACATCGCAGTACGCGTTGTAGATTAACATATATATATATTATTGATATTTACTAGGTTTTAAAGTAAAGTACAGAAATACTTAATTAGTTCTCAGTTTACACGCATATCAGTATATTTTATGTCGGTTTATGAACTTAATATGTTTTATAATCTTATATGAATGAAGGTTTTCAGTTAATTCTGAGGTTTGTTTTGACTTTTGAGAATGTTGAGTTTCAACAGGTATATTCAATCTCTAGTATCTCTTTTAAGAATTATATTTTTTTTTAGATTCTGAGCAAAGAGACTCATTTACAGTTTGTGTGTAATTTTTGTATTTTGTTGTGACTGTTAATACCATTTGGCTTTAGGAGCAATACTCGTGCTTCAAATTCTTCAACTTTGAGGACGGTTAGGGATATCAAATGACAAATTGATTCTTTTTGATAGAATGGGTGGTCAAAAGTGAAAATTAGTACTTATTTACTTTTTGTTATAACCGGAGAATTAAAAAGAAAATTTATGCAAAACCAGTTTTTGACAAAAGTGATTTTGTTTTTTTGTTGTAATAAAAATACGAATAACTGTAAACATTTTAGCTTTTATAAAATATTTGTAATTGAATATTCTGGAGTCTAGTACGTTTCTATAATCCAGACAATTTTATGTCATATAAAAATATTTTGTCTTTTTTGGGCGTTTAATATTAATATTTACATTTACACAATACGTAGGTATGTTAAGACTTCATGATTGGTAAATTATACTTTTGAGTTGTGAGTCGTGAAAACACTTACACTTAAATAGAAGAATATTGAATATCATACTATTATCTGTAAAATTGATATTTTTTCATGATATCTCTCATTCTAGAAGTTTCTTGAAAATACGTTTATTCGATCGAGGAAAAACTCGTCTTAAAAAATATTTTATTAAAATTATTTATAAGTCTTACCATGTAAATTGTAGATAACAACGAAAAAAAACAAATAAATGTGCTAGGCTGCAGTACATATAAAATGTAATCACTTAAGTCCGGAGCGCATTCTAGCGAATGCGATAAATTCGATCGGACCATATTGTTTTGCACTGGCGGATGTTTGGTATCCTTCATGTTTATTACCACTATCTTGCGCTGAGAGGAATGCAGCCTATGTATCAGGGGCCATAGTAACCTAATATTTAAATATAAAATATTGCTTTCTAGATTTTTGTTTTTGTAAGAATTTTATGAAAATGTTCTTTATGCTGCTCGTTAAATAATGGAAATATTTTTCTATCTGGTTGTATTTATTTAGTTCCATAGAAGTTTTTATCTTTCTAAGAAATGTACGAAAAATCTCGTTTATATTTCTGTAATAAGAGAGATGATATACCTACGTATAGTCGTACAAGATAGGTAAAATTCCGTTGCAACACCGCCTAACAACATTAGTAATGAAAGGATGGTTTATACGTTTCCTATGCTCATATTACTATATATTATATACCTACATTATATATTACTTAATATATTCACTACATTTGATCTTTTTCGATTTAATCTTTAATCAACCGGTTTTGGGTTCTCCACAACTAATCAAAATTCTAGCACTTTAGGTACAGTTTACTATATTAAAATAAAATACAGTAAAAATCCACTACAATACATTCTATGCACCATTAAAACCCAAGTTTTTAACGCAGATCGGAGGGGCCTACGAAACCCAAGAAATGTAGTAAACTCAATCCGGCCATAATTAAGACATTATCTTCATCATCAATCATAAAATTTTATTATTAATTTTTCAATTAAACACAGTACCCAATAATATTAAGTTTATATCATTTATTTTTGGGAAATTAATTTTCTTAGGTACATTAAACATTTTGTAGTATTTAAAAAATTGCTACCTAGTGATTACTAATTATATGATATAATATTGTATTATTATTTTAATTATTTTTGTATAAGTTTTTCTAGGTTATAAGTTGTTTAATATACTTACTGGTGCAGGTTCTTATCTGTTATCTGGCTAACTAAATATACAGTTAAAAAAAATTGTTAAACCCGTTGGACGCAATACTAAAAGTTATATAATAATATTAACAATGAATATGATGATTATTCCAATGGCCATTGATTATGTAATGTATGATATCTGTAGAAATTACATTATTCTACACATAATATCTACGAGTGTCGATCAAAACAGCGCACTTACCGCGTAATGATTACTGCCGACATATAAGCCTTCAGATCTTTCATTGATTTAACTATTTTTTTTATTTTTCAACCATAAGATTAAAATAATAAGATTAATAATATTATTAAGCCACGTAATTTATTAGTTATTACTTATTAATTATATCACTTATGGCTTATCAAATTCACGAATAAAATGGAAATAAATGGCTAGATTCTTCCAGTTAGGTAATACCTAGGTACTTAAAATTTTCACAATTATTTATAAATTATTATACTTCCACATTCTAGATACAAATACATGATTTTATAATGATTAAAATATTTAGGATTTTTTTATCCATTTATACACCTTGAACATTTTTTTGTTTTGTTGATGTAAGACATCAAATGCGGAGGGTGATACCGGTATTAGCGTGGTAATGTAAAACATCTAATACGCTTTTTAAAATAAAAAATACTTTTTAGTAAAAAAATATGAATACTTTGTTTTTTATTATGCCATGGTTCTTTAATAAACCATCCTTTCAAATTTCAATTTTCATGTGTATTTTTATACAAAATAATTTCGATGTTTCACACCTGCCAGGCGTCCTGCGACGGCTCACTTTTTTTTAAAAGCTTGAAAATTTAAAATTCCTGATGAAGTTGTCTTAATAGAAGATACAAATATCAAAAAAACATTCCAGCAACATTTTTGTCATAAGCGTTTAATGTTCTAATTTTAACTAAATGTCTCAACAATTCAAAATGTTAAAATTATTTTGTAGTCAAAAACTTAAATTAATTTGTTTTTTAATAGGTAAGGCTACAAAGTTTTAAGGTTCTTAATTTTTTCTAAAAACATTTTAAAAATATCGAAAATATATTGGTAGATCCATGAATATTTTTTCTTAAAAGACATTTGAAGTTAAAACGTTTAAGAAATAGGATATTCGAACGAAAAAAAAATCGGTTCTCCTCTAACGACTATGTTGGATCTTTACAAATAGGTAATTGAAACTTGTCAGTTTTCACTATTACGTGTATTATTAATATCTATATACTATTATTAAGCTTTCAAAATATTTAGATTGATTTAAGCTTCTTACGTCTTATCATATTATTATTCGCTTCGCTCTTAGGTGCGTTTGCATAATATTGAGTATTGACTTATAAAGTTAAGTTGATAAAAGCAAAATACTATTAATTGTATTACTGAAATTAACAAACGGGTGTTAACCGACTGCTGTCTGACGAAAACTGATCGCCACCGACTAAGTTTCTTAACTTGGACAGAATCTATAGATAACCTACTCAAAAACTAGGTGTATTGCATACCTACACTCGAAACCTACCAAACAGCAGAATGATTTCCTTGATTTTGGACCAAAAAAAAACTTCAAAAATAATTTTAATTTTGAGTAGACTCGTTGCATTGCTAAAATTGGAGGAAGTAATGCTTTTGCAATATACTTTCCCCCAACTGTGTGAGTGACTTACTGTGTTTTTTTGTTAATTTCTATTAATTACCTGGAATATCAAACATTTTCTAGAGTTCAATTTTTTATTATTACAATTGTTTGAACATGGAGATGGATAAATATAAAAAGTGAAATGATTACATTTTTGTGGGTAAAATCATAGGACTATAGTGTAGTATGTGATATTATATAGTTAATATTTTATTAATAAATGATACAACAATATAATTGAAATATGTACCTATGTATAGAAATATTATGTTTAAAATATCCGATTTTTTATTATTAGGAAAAAATTTGGTTAAAAAGAATGCTGTCAACTGATAAGTTCCTTGTGCCACCAACTGAGGACCAGAAAGTAAGCTGCGCTGTGTTCGAAGCACCAATGTCTGAATTAAAAGGTAATTATAAATTTGATTTCTTACAGAAAAAGTTCCCTTTTTTTGTTTTTCTAATTCTGGTACATGAGGAACAGAGAAAAAGTCGTTGATCGATCGAAATAAACTGGATAAATTGTTTCAAAAAGTTGGTCAGTGAATATATTATTTTTCTACATTATCGAATGATGATGTTTAATTTATTAATTACTTTAGGTATGTAATAATATGCGTTCGAATAAAAGTTGAAGACAAAAGATTTCGGACTATTCGTATTTTACTATGAAGTATTTCTGAAACCCACTTCAAATATCATGCTCTTACTTAAAGGCAGTATTTCTTCATCGCATGATTAATCCTCTATATTATACTTAATCATTATTTTATCAGCAACTGACTAACAGTACCTATCTATTTGAAATTATAATATTCAATTATTCAATATTTATTACAAGGTTCTTCATAAGTTTTTCATATATCAATTAAAATCTTGAAAATACATATTCACAATGTTTTTTTATAAGAGTTTAAAGTTAGGATTTTTATGAAATTCGTCAAAATCCCACTTCAAATATCATGCTCCTACTTAAAGGCAGTATTTCTCATTGCATAAATCTTCTGTACTTAATCATTCTTTTATCAGTAACAGATATGTATACAACAATTCAAATACCTATTTACAATTTCAAGTATCATTAGTGTGTTATGGACTAATGTATATAACTATTAACTACTCTTAATTTTGTAAATCATTGCATATTTGTTTAATATAATTGTTTTCATCATGGACGTAGGAGGTTTTATATATAACTAAGTTATGTAAAATGTGGATGTATCAATAAGAAATTAGTTCCCCCTACGTAGTTCACAGAGAATAAAAAAGTTGAATAAGAATATGTAGGTACATATTATAAAATATATATCTAGGTGTATTGTAAACTATTGTTATATATCAAGAAATATGTGTTTGTACACTTACATTAAAATGCAGTTATTTAGATTGGTAAGTTTTCTTTTATTAAAAATTAATTTCCTTTTTTTCATATTCTTCTTCTAAAATAGTTCTTAAATTTTGATTCTTTTCTTGCTCTTTTGCCAATTTACTTTGAAGTGTTTCATAACTTTTATTTTGTACTTCCATTTTTTGAATCATAGATATTAAATCATTTTTTTCTTTCGTTAACAATGTTACACGGTCATTAGCATTATTCAATTTACTGTTTCTAAAAGAAAGTTCTCCTAACAAAGTTCTTATTTGTGTTGAACATTCAGACTCCTTTTGTTTTAACTTCTCATTTTCCATTTCTAACATCTTCATTTTGACATCCATGTTATGTTTATGCTCTTCAATAGCCATCTGAAGTTTAATTTCGGCATTTGCTTTCAACTCTTTGTGTTCATTTTTTTTAATATCTTTGTTCTCTGAATTTAGGATATCATCAGCCTCACTTATTATATTCATAAATTTCAATTGTAAATTGTTATAAAAATCATTCAATTTTGTTTCTAATTTTTTGGCAGTCTGTTCTTTATCGAACATATTTTGTATTAAATATTTTCTAACAGCGTGTAAATCATAAAATTCATTTGGTTCAATAATATTTTGAAGCCAAAAATGATACTCCATATTTCTTTTAGATACGACTAAATAATTATCCCATACATATTTATATGCTTCTTTTATTGATAAGTCTAACTTTTGATAACCTGTTGTAGAATCAATATTTTGCCACATTAATGGTATATTACGATTGAAAACGAAAACTGCATGATCTCTTTTAAATGAAGCATCTGGTTTCGGGAATGTTTTTCCAAATTTATTTTGCAAAGTGTTTTGAACCTATAAAAGTGTAAGCATTAAATAATATAACAAACTAAAATGGTATAACAAATATTATCATGTACAACTAATTTAATAAAATAAACGTAATTACTATGTAGTCTAGTTCTTCAAGCTCTTCAAATTCTTTTACGTCGTTATCAGATAATGAATCCTTTTTAAACTTATTGATCAATTCGTAACTCATTTTTAATTCATTGTATGCTGTAGCGAATGCAATCTGCTGTTTTTTGTAGTTAGTAAGTTTTACTCTGTATGTTTTCTGACAAATATTGTTTTTTTGCTTGTTTTCTATTCTATTGGTATTCAAAGACGTAACCTTTTTTATAGTATTTTTGTCGTCTTCTAGTATGTTTGAATCATGTAATTGAGTTAGTTGATCATTACTAACGGTTAACTTTAAAAGTCTATTTTCGTTTTTATTAGAACAATTTTGAGACATATTTGATAGGTATTATTAAACTTTATTTCAATAAAATGTGATCAATGATATGTGTATAACCTTTATTATTATTTCCAGAGTGAAAATTGTTAGTTTTTGTTGTTTACAAAACTCACGTTTGAAAACATAAATATCTTTTAAGCCAAAATATATATTATATTATACATTTAGATTCTGAGCAGAGCGATAAATGTATTGATTTTACAATGGTGCGTGTGTATGTGTCATCGCCTTTTGGGATAGTAAAAATGCTTTGATTTTCTTTAATAACATATTTTTAGTATAAGAAAGCCAATATAGTCGGTACTTTAGGAGCAAAAGTAAAAAATGTTCAATAGTTTTTAAAAGCATTAGGAAAAACAACAACAAATTAAGGAAAAACTGAGATTAATACACAAAACAAGTTTTTGAAAGAATCGATTTTGTTTTTTAGTGTAACTCTAGAAAAAATAATCGTGAAATATGAAATCTTTACTGAATGTTTATTGTTTATATGAGTAATTTCTTTACACTATAATATTTTGAAACATTGCGATTCTTTTTTAGTTATTTATAAATTATAGGTATAAGAAAATGTTGAGTTCTATTAGTTTTTTTAAATTATTGTCGATAAAAAATTTTTCCCTCGGTCAAAAAACTTGAAAATGTAATACACCGTTCTTCGTAAGTTGTTTTTATGATGAAAATTAAAAAAAAATTGAGCTAAAATCCACAGTAATTTTGTATGCCAGTGTCTGAATAGTTAACACTTGAAGTATCATCAAAATTCTGAAAATTGGCAAATTACTACTACTTAGAAATTCATACAATACTCTATGTATATCTAAGCTTTGAGAATTGTGTACAAGAATTCTCTTAAGATTTCCTATATTTAACGAATGAAAAAGTTTGCCGGTAACTTAAATTAATTTCTTACGAGTATTTCAAGATAAACATTGGATATTAACAAATTGTAAATTAACAAATTCTCAAACAACGATTTTCTTATTTTGTCGTTACTCAAAAACTTGAAATTTTCACCATAATATGTTTGTTTTTCATTTTATATACATAATAAAATTGTCAGAATATTTTGACTCGTTGTGAACTATTTATGTGGACATTTTCAACTTTCAATTTATTTACTTTTTCATTCTAAAAATGTCAATAAAATTGTACTAGTTTTTCAAAAATATTGAAAATTTAATACAAGGTTGATATAATAGCAGTTGAAAAATATTAAAACGATCCATTAGCAAGTTTTTTTTTATAAGTGAATAAGTTTAAAAATTCATCAAAATCTCGAGTATTTTCAAATTATTTTGTAGTTAAAAAACTCTAAAATTGTCGACGTTTATAGTTAAGAATTGAAAATTTAAAACAAAGATTCTCATAAATAGTTCATACTGTAACCAAAAATCTAAAAATAAACACAGTTATTTTTACAGTCCACAGACATTTTAAGTTTGATTTTGGACAAAAGTACATATTTAAACCAAGAATAACGATTTTAGTTTTAATTTAAAAATATAGTTCATGGGTACTTGAGACTTTTAAAGTACATTATTACATTATATACAGTATACACACAATGATATTTTCAAATGCAATTTTTTTTGGCAAACATTTAGCTTACTGTAGTTGTAGTACTAAGCATGATAGTAAAATTAATTACTTTAGTCGCAATAATATCATACAATTTACTTAATAATATTATAGGCCGTCTTCGCTAAGAATCGATTGTTGTTTTACGACCAATGATTATTGAATTCAAATTTAACACATTTATTACAGTGACTTTCCAGACACCTTGTGTACTGCTGAGCGTTACCCACTTGTTTTTTATACTCAGGTGTCACACTATTTGTTTTGAACTCTTACACTCATTATATAATTGATTGGTCTGATTGTAATACAAATATATTTATAATCCACTCAAACGTTAAAACTTATATAACTATTTGAAAACTTAAGTGACATTAAAAATTACATTTTTTAAATATTTATTTACATTGTCGAGCACGCAATAATACTACAAATTATAATATTAATATTGTAACTGCTTCTAGTCTCAATAATTATTTAGATTTAACTCGTTAAATTGTCAGTGTTTTATTTTTTTAATTACATTTACCTATTATGCATTAAAAATAAGTACCGGTAATCGGTTAGTATATCTACTTTTACTCTATAAATAAAGATGTACCTATCACAAAATCAAAATTAATTCAAATGACTTTGTTTTTATAATGTTTATTATTTTTAGGCGGACGAGTCTTTTTTAGTCATTATATTTTCTTTAATTCGAATGTTTTTTTAACGTTTTTTGAAAAAATCATTTTGTTATTTTTGTCTAAATATATACATTTAATTTAAAACCCAATTTATAAATGGGGAAAATCTGCTAATTCAAATTTAAAAAAAGGTCATAATCTTAAATCTTAATATTTAAAGTTATAATAGCATGTCTTTAAATTAAAATAACTAACATACATGTAATAATAGTAAAAATAATAAATTGTATATTATTAAGACTATACATTTATTAGGCAAATATGAAAAACTAATCGTCAAATATATTTATTGCATCCGAGGCTCAGTAAACACTATAACAGCATCTAAAACTAACGCTGGGGTATTAAGTAATTAATTGATAGTGGTCGACGACACACAGAAACTGTTGCTAACTTGCTGCAGTTACCACAATTTATAGGAGCGAAAAACACAAAAATTAAGTTTTCTTAATTTGAACTGAATTTCAAGAAAAATGGTATATAGGTTTATCTATTTATCACGTTATTCAATGAGTTATGACATTATAAGAAATTGAAAATAATGCATGACGTAATTGGACTATCTTATACATAAAAAATTGCTCACTTCAGAAAAAAATGTGCCTTCCTTTTCGAATTTTCGTTTTAGGTAGGTACATATTATATCATGTATTTTTTCATTGAAGACGTTTGTGGAACCAGAGTTGTTTATCTAAAGCATTTAGTTTTTTTAACACCTAAAAACAAAAACTAAATGTTGCATTGAAAGTCTGATACTCCTATCGTCTTCAGCACACAAAATCACTCATTCCAAATCAAAAAGCAAAAATAAAATGTTAAGGTTGGTAAAATAATAATTATGTGTAAATCTAGCAACTTTTACAAATGTCTACCTAATATTTTTTTTTTACATTGGACTTTTATAAAATCTTTTAATTGTTCTGTCTACAATCATTTACTCTTTAATAAAAGTTTTAAGAAAACATTTTTTAGTGTTATGTGTTGCCTTTAAGATACTTATGGATTGGCTGTTAGCTTCAGAGCAAATTATATAATGTGAGACTACTAGCAAAGTAGAAAAAAATAATTTACATAGCACTACAAATGTTAATATTAGTTATTACTATTAAAATTAGTACCGTTAACCTTCGAACATAAAGATATAAGTTAGGTTGGTATAAAATAAAATAAATTCTAATATACAAATGTTGAAATATGGCGCAAAAGTTTTTCTTAACAGCTGTTTTATTTAAGTCAGTTTTAATAATAGATTATACCTAAGTATACACAAGTTTTATCAGTGAGCATTCGACGCGGTTAATCTCCAGAGATTTGTGCTGAGTACATACTACATTGATTAAAAACGATTTGCAATATAATTGGCCGTGTTTGTATATTAAATCGTACAATCAACAATAATACTTGTTTGACAGTAACCGGGTAAACAGTCTTGCAGGAGAAGGTGGCCGTGGCAGCCGTAATCCGTCTCCATATCCGTTAGATAGCTACGTGCACCGATTAGTATTATAATTTATAGCGTGATTTAGTGAGAAGCTACCTTTATCGTAAATTAATTTCGTTAAATATGCTACCCACACATTTTAATAATAACCTTTTATTAAACTTCATAAATTATTTTCAATAAACATATTTTATCATTTCAACAAAAAAGTCAAATTCATTGAAAAATAGTTGTCAGTTGTAAGTCACGCCAAAATGCCTCAAACGCACCAATTAAATTTATTGACTTCCTCTTTGAATTGTCTCTGGGCGCTGAAGTAGACTTATTACTAAATGAATTGATTTCGTATCTTAGTTTTGTAAACTTCCATAATGACTAGATTATTTTATATTCCATTTTACTATCCAACTCAATTACGTAATATGTATAGGTCTCACGCCAGTCTCACTGCCAATTGATAAGATAATCAAAAATTACGATATTTTTATTTATAAATTGTTTTTAACTTCGAAATACTTATGTAATTTGGTACAATTAAAATATAATAATTAGTTAAACTTCGTCATTAATTATGTCATCGTTAAACACGCTTGTAGCCTGTAGGTTTAAAAGAAAATTATAGATATCGTACTTAACCTGTATTTTTAAATTTTTAAACTATTTCGCATACTTCATTATGTTACGAAAAATTCTCAAATCTTCAGACGAAACGAAGAGTCGTCGCGGATAGATCGTGTGTTCCGTACGTTAGACCCCACCGGCCACCGAACGCCACAACCAACCAACTACCAAGTAGTCAAGTAGGCATAGTTAGTACCCTCGGTGACGGCCGGACGGCGTGCGAATTGAGCGCTTTTCCGTACGCGCCTGCGCAGTGAACGTCGGCGTCCAGCCGATAAATGTTATCGGATAATGTATGACGACGACGTGTACACCGCGCCGTGGATTATAAAAAATATATATAAACAAACCTGGCATGTGGTTCAACGACCGCGGTCACCGGTGGTGATGGTAGCGGTAGTGGTAACAACTGCAGCTGATGGTGGCTGGTGTAGTGGTGTAATAGTGGTGTTGGTGGTGTACAACTGACTGCCTACTGGTGTAGTTGTAGCGGCGAAAGCGGCCGTTGCAGTAGTGTAGTACTATACTATTTTTCCGTGCGATTCGTAATAAAACCGTCTATAGAGTTGAGAGGTCACTACTGTATTCTACGGTTTAACGTAGTATTATTTTTTTATTATTCGCATACCTACTTCATAAAGACGACCACTCCGAGGAAAAAGCCATGCCGACATATTTCTACAACAGAGGTACATATTTAAATTTATTTTTGTACTATGGTATTAATACACAAAACAGATGAAATGTTATATTTATTATTTACTTTCACCTATTCTGGAGTATTAATATTGACGTTAATTTTTCGTCCCTCGCCGTTATTGGTATCAGCTTTATAGTTTATATCCCTCGTAAAACATTTTTTTTTTAATTTTATTGAAAAATATATCACTGTCAACGAAATGGATAATTAATAAAATAAATTATAATAACATTAAAACATTTATCATTTGATAATGTTAAACGGTGCTCAATGCTCATTGATCGGGTGCGCTTTTGCTTCTAGAAATTTCCACCGCTTTAATGATAACAGCCGACGTGTAATCGTATTTCCTCGCGCCCTTAATACATCTAAGCGTTATCATTTATCAGTTAAACTGACACTAACTACCTGCGGCGTGTGCTGTCCAACCGAAGCGGTTAGGTAATCATTATCATTATATCTCTTGTACAAATATAACTGTAGATTGCAGCTTCAGATAATATTATTAACAGGCTTCTAAAGTTATCACACATAAATAATTATTTTTTAAAGCTTTATAAATAAAAATGCACTTCAACGCCAATTTATAAACAATCTAATAATAGCACAAATAATTGGAAAATAATTGGAAAATAAGCCAAAAAAAAGAAAATGAAAATTTTTCTTATTTTTTTTTCTGGTAGAAATAAATAATACCTATTGACCATCACAAACAAAAAAATCACTTAAATATATGTGCTCCTTTCTATACATAGATCTATAAATCTATGGTTCCATTTCTATATATTTTCAATAAGTTCAATTCTAATTTTAGACATTCGTTATGAGCGAATAAAAAAGAAATTAAATAATGTGTGATTAATTACATCATTTACATCCATATCATTTGGGAGTATACTTGAAAATAGTACTTATAAAACTATTCTAATTCAAAATAATCGTAAATATGCAAAAATTAGCAAATGCTTATGATTTTTGAGAAGTGTAATAATAAAATATGCAAGTGCTAGAACTTCTGAGCCTTGATAATTATTTTAATTTATCTGCATAATTTATCCCGGGTGTCGTCTCTACTCTCTTTCGAGTTGAGGTAACGTTTACGTTCGGTACGGTCAGTGTCAACTAGTCAAGGCCGCACCCAGTGCCGCCGTGACATTTAAATCGATGTGGCGTACCTATCATCTGTATTCTGTAACAACAATTTGTTACAATATCCGCGGTCCCGACACACTTACATAATAATAGTAATAAATAATGATTATATTATATCAATCGTAATTCGGAACTGTTAAAGTAAAAGCGTATTCAATTTGCCAACTAGTTATCAAATGGTCCATCAACACTTAATGTTATATGATACTCTGCTCTATGCTAAAGTCTATAGAGTTTAAATAGTACACGGAATTGTTGAGAGTTGATGTTTAGATGCTCAGATGTTCTAGCTCTAAAATCAGGCTAAATAAATGTTTAAAATATCAAGGAATAAACACGCTCATAATTGTAAATTCAATACTTTCTTCGCACCATTTAGAATCTAAAATATAAACAGCCATTAATTTTATTTTGTTCTTTAAATTTAATTATGAATATGATATATTACTGTAAAACATCTAAATAGCGGACTCTTGCGGGGCCATACCGCTATTGAGAGGTGTCCGATATTGGGTAAAATGGATAAAAATAAAAATTTAAGTTTTACTGACTTTCTAAAAAAACATTTTAATTTAGAAATATTAGGTAGGTTAGGTTATTGTATCAGGTATATGATATGGTATATATTATAAAGTTGGGAATTCATGTAATGTGTATTTTCATCATTATTATCTGTCGTTCGCTTATAGGTTTATTAGTTGTACATAGGTAATCGTATCAATTAAATCATAATGATAAATATCTTTATCTGAAATATAAAAATTAGCATATAATACATTTGTACAAGGTTTTTGTTTCTTGGTATAGCTGTCCGTTATTTAGAGGTATTTAAGCTTACCGGACTACCTAAACTTGTCCATGTTCGTATTAAGAGGTGTCCGCTACTTAGAGGAATGCAAATTTCAATGGGGCTGTGTCCTAACCGGACAATTTGTCCGTTATTGAGAGGTGTCTGTTAAAGAAGGTTCCACTGTATATATAGCAGCTACATACTAATTACTATGTACGACAATCCTAGATTACAATTAGTAATTTTAAAATTTTTCTTTTTACTTGCATTGTGAGACTCACCTCTGTGCAAAATGTCACGTTTTTACGTATACAGGATGTATACCTAACCTTATAATTTTGATTATCAGTGAATATCAGTCAGTCAGTAACAAAATTTCAAACTTTGAATTTATCCCTTGTCGAAAAAGCTTAATGGGTTCAATTCTTTACAATGTACTAAGCTACTAGTCTAAGCTACCTATCTGTGTTTCAAATTTCAAAAGTCCATTTTAAGAGGAAGCAGAGATATGAGGGTTAGAAAAACCAGCTGAAGCCGTTCATGTAAACTGTAAAGATACACCGGCATTTCTGGAACTTGGCTGCCTCAGATAAATTATAAGATGTTCTTGAAATCAATACTAACACTAAAGTCAAGTAAACACTGAGTCCCCACACACAATTATTTTTCGTATGCATTGATTTATTATTAAACTTAAATTTAACTCAATAACTCATTACTATATAGTAAATTAGTAACAGTTAACAGAGAACATACTCATTAGTAGTTTCCACACCTTCAATTCTGCAGTCATTTTTCAATCTGTCATCTTTTTTTTATAATATGAATACAATTATACAAGTATAAAATGTAATATTATTAATATATATAATATCGGGTGTTCTATTCAACGTAAGACACTCACTAAAGTTTTTGAAAATAATTTTTTTTACATGGATTCATGTCGCTACAAAACAATTTTTTTTAAACTATATTTTTAATATTTTTTAAACCTTAAAATTTTTTAGTTTTCTTTATTATTGTATTTTAATTTAAATATAGTTTTTTAATGATTTGAAGTACCACATAAAAATAATAAGTGTCTTATGTTAAATTAATCACCTGGTATATTATATTACGATATACATATAATAATTGATCAATTTATTGGTTCAATAAAATTTAATGGCTCAGGCATGGACCACTAAGTCATGATTAATGGACCATTATTAGCTTAATTGTATGGTAATTGTTTAAACAATAGACAACCCGACAATATTATACTAAAACACTGTCATGACTAGTTATAAAAACACATGCTGTATGTAAATGGTTTTTAAAACTTTTATGACTAATAAATAGGTGTAATTTGTCTTAAGATTATATTGTCATTAAGTTAAATTGAAATATTTCAGAGATTACATTTTAATGATTATGTCTTTATAACATTGTGGGTTGACACGATTTTTATTATCAAACAGAAAAATTAAAATGCAATTTTTTTAGAAACTTTCCGTTGATGTCAATGTATACACAATATATTACTGTCTATTAATAATTAATCCATTGATTGTGGATTATTAAATACGTATTACTTGTGTATAGTAAAGTAAAATATAGTTTTATATAGGTAGTTTGATTTGAGACTTAAAATATTAAAATTATATAGTTGTTAATTAGTCATAGATAATAATATAGGTACATATTCTAAAACAAATTAATCCTTGATATTTATTAAACAAGCTTAGTATGGTGAAGTTTTGATCCAACTCCATCTACCTATAAGTTACTTTCAACTCCCAAAGGATATAGGTACTTAGCTAATATTATTTATGACAAATAACTACAGTATGTTGCTTAAAGTCTTGAACATGACACTAATCATCAAATATAGTGTAAGGTATACTTGTTAACTTGTATTCAAATTCATAATATACTACCAAAACTATAAATGCTAAATAAAACTATACTCGTTGCAGTAATTTTAATTTAAAAAAAGCGGGTAAGTGAATGTCGCTCTGCTGTACATTAGGTGTCTAGAAGGCCGCTGTAAAAGATGGTATTAAATTTAAATTCAATGACAATATCATTGTATACGGAAAACGATTCTGAGCGAACACGGTATGTCAGTCTAGAATATTTTGTATTGTTATTACTTATTATTAATACGGTAGCCGGTAAGTTGAATTAATATTATTTTCAAATTATCGGTGATGCTGGAAAAATATTATGTATACGTATGTAAAATTCGGCTGTTTTGGAACCGAATCACAACAAAATTACTAAAATTGTTATTCTTTGTGTTAATATGTAATTTCATCTAAATTTGAACTTAAAATAACTATAAAAAAAGCTGTGTTTATGTTTATTTTTAGATTTTTTGGTTACAGAATTAATTACTTACGTTGAACTTTGTTTTAAATTTCCAACCCTTAGCTAGTTGAACATTTAATACATTTTTAACTACAAAATCATTTTTTCAATTTTCAATTTGAGAAATGTTGTCAAATTAAAATGATTATGAAACAAAAACGTGCCTATGTATTTTTAATGTTTTTTAATTGCTATTGTAACAATATGTCAAGAGTCTTGTTTTAAGTTAATGCTTTTTGACCGAACCAATACAATTTTATTGACATTTATAGAAAAAAAATGAAAATTGATAATGTCCGTTTATAGCTTAAAACAATTATAATGGAAAATATTTTGTACATTTTATCAAGTATATGAATTAATGAAATAAACATGATCTGAATTTCAATTGTCTACAGTTATTCGTTTTTAATTACTATAACAAACTAAGATAATCACTACATGAGAAATCGAGTGAATACCTGAGTGGAACCTTGTATTTCATTTTTAAGTTATTTGACCGAGCGAAAAATTGTTTGTTGACATAAATTAAAAAAAAAAAAATTATAATCGAACATTTCATATGCCTATAAATAGTTCAACACGGGTCAAAATATTTTGAAAATTGTATTGTGTATAGAAAATTCTAACACAAAAATTCTGTGAAAATTGCATGTATCCAGGTAAATGCGGTCCAGGTATATAACAATAACTAATATATACAATAATTTATTTTAGCATTCGATGTTCAAATGAAAAAAATATTTAGGTATCATCACTTTGCTACTCGTAGTTTGTATAAAATGTTATGATGTAATTCTATCAGATGACGTGTGGACATATTAATATATTATACTATACATATATATATATAATGTATAATACGTAACGAACTAAACTCTGTATTTTTATGTTAATGAACTTCAACTTTATTCAGTACAATTTTTTTATAATTCTCTGGTACACTCTTTCTTTTAATAATATATTAAAAAACTCCTACAGAATGGACAGTTAAAGTATTGGTTTGGGGTTCACAATAAAGGGAGAGAAAGGACATATGATGAAGTGATTATTATATAAGTCACTGCTCACCTTTTCTAGAAGACAACTAAATATCAAGGGCTCACTGTGCCTATCAACGGTGCTAGAGTAAGGTGCAAACGAATCTGTGCCCCGCAAGCAATTATGGTGTGATGTGGCTCTTTAAATAGATACCAGCAGTATGGGTTCTATAAGCGTAAATGCCATTAATGGTACGGATGTCTCGGCGGTGGAATGGGTCAATAGTATTCGAAGACGATCAGGAGCGCAACTGGTTCTTTCAGCGGGTCAGATAGGTCTGCTCATAGTCAATACGTATCTCACCCTGTTCGACTAGCCCTCTCCAGACATCTTCGGCTGGGGGGCTTAATATCAAATTGGCCACTGTGATCTGCTCGCATTTATGTTATTCTAAGGAGGTTGAGTAGATGCAGGATCCCCAACTGCATCCTTTTTAATGATCTCGATGACTTATTTTCCGTTTTGTGTTGTATTACGTCATTGGGTTTGTCGCGTACAGTCGTTTTCAGGTGTCGCAGCATCTCATTTACGTAAAACCACATTAACCCTCTCGAAATTATCGGGCGTTGCTGACGATTTTAATATCCTATGCGCCCTAGCGCACTCCATAGTTGTATTTGTCATTTGACCGCGCGCCGATTGATAAAATATTATGATATTGTGTTTTAATGCAAGTCGTCGCGGAATTAACTGGTTCCGCGCGACCGCTAGAGAGCGTACATAGTACCGTTGTCCGAATTAATTACTCTAGGAATATTATTAGGGTTCGTCTCATTACAAATATACACACCATTTATGGGTTATCGTTTATTTTAATTATTTAATGATCACTATATTATAGCCTTTTACTCCATGCATTTAGTCGCAAGATTATTATTTTTACTGTTATTATTGTAAGCCATTGGGTAATTTGTCATGGGGTAGTGGGAGTTCTTCATTGTCATGGTTCACCGCCCGCCGTTGATTTAGCACGGAAACGGTGTTTCTTAGTAAAAGCGTAGTTTTGATTCTTTAAGCACATTTACTTGTAGTGCTCTGTACTGAATCAGCGTCCAGTGTTATATGTTATCTAGTTAATACAGCGTTTTAACCTTCCTTTTGTACTTCTGTTATTAACATTTGTCTAAGATACAAATAAACATGGCTGGTTGTTTTGTAAGCCCAGGAAAAGTGTCACGTAAACTATTCAAACAACTTGGATCATCGGTTTCCTTTGGTGACTTTTCAGAATGTGGTAAATACTAACTAAATGTTTGTTTAATACATGTTAGATGTTATGTATAACTGGATTACATATTACACTTAAAAGTTGAAATTGATTGATCTAAATAAATTCTAAAATAATAAAACATTATAATACATTAATTATTTTTGTTGACTCTTGTTGATTGCGTACATTACTTATATTATAAATTATAATATTTATTTTAGATGGTCATTCAACTAATATATTGTACTTAAGGTTGATCCTTATTTTATCATTATGGATAGTAATTCTTCAAAGATAATTTATAGACTTCAGAGGTGTACCTTTATTAAGTTTTTTTAAAAATTTACATCTTAAAATAAGTTTTTAAGGATATTACAATGTTTCCGTGGTTTTTGGATCAGGGACCCCGAGTTGCTAGACATTTTATATTTTTCCAGTTACCTACCTACCCAATATATCTCCGTATACTTGCGACATTCTATCAGCATGTGTTGGATAGTAAGTTTTACTAAGTGCTTTAGTTCCCTATAATATATTGATGAATATTTTTTTGCCATTACAAACCCGTTTGTTATTCTGGGGTGTCCGATTTTTAGTCTATTTATTATTATTTTTTCTTTTCTTTTGAAATAAATAGATTTTTATATTTATGTTATTTTCAATTTCTTTTATTATTTTTCACCATATAGGTGTACAGTATAAAGTTTAAAATGTAATATCTACATATTAGTAAGATGTTATACCTAGTGTCTTAGTGGAAGTAAGTAAAAGTGTATGTGCCATTATCATAACTGAGTTAACCTTTCAACATTTAATTGCATAATATTTTATTTTGTTTCAACATAAATGCTTTTAACTATTATTATATTAATTCATAGCAGCTAAAACAAATAAACCAACAAAAAAATAAGTTTTGTTTAACCAAAATGTAGTTTACGATTGTAATTTTGTTAGATAAGTACTTACGTATACGAATTAAAATTAATAAAATAAAACCCAATTTTAACCATAATAATTGGAGGTCTAAACTAATTGTTACCTTGGTTTCAATTTATTTTAGAATTATATTTTTTGCTCAATGTATTGTTGATAACTTCTTATATTTTACCAAACAATATCTATGAAGGACAGTGGGCGTTCGATTAAAAGGTACTACATTCTGTCCCATAAGAGAATAATCAGTCGGCCGACCGATTTTCGTTAGTGCTTCGTATCTTGCCCCAACGACCCGGTGTTATTGTGATTATGCGGTTCAAGACTCTCAAAAAGTGATTGTTTTCTTTTGGATCAGAGTATATTAGCCATTAGGTGAATTTTTTTTCAAAATTGAAATTTGGTCAGATTTTGTTTTGGTATTCCAAAATATCCTTAAAAATACAATTGTATCTTTAATCTTTACTGCGTGTGTGCGTCCATACAATGTAGAGCTGTAAACGTTATCTCAGTGATTTAATATTACGCCATATCACCATTATAATTAAATTTGTTGTTTGGCTTAAACTATATAAATTAAAACATATGTGTAACTAATGCAATTAAAACAGATAATTTGTATCTACTGTTATAGCGAACTTCATCGATTACATTTATAATTGATTATAATTTATTTACTGATAAGCTTTATAGTTTTTATTAGTTCTAGATTACGAAATGTATGTTTTTGGTGGCTATAGAAAATAATTTGTTGTGTAAAAACACCATCATGACATTATACTGGCAAGTTATTGAAGCAAGTGTATTTAGATTCCAGGCATAAAATGTCATTATTAAATTAATTTGTTCCTATGGATGTTGTTCTCTTTTGATGTTATATACTTATACCCATGTTAATTTGGTCAATAGTTATATACCTACCTTATCGAGCTTAGTTAAGATTTATTGTACGTTTTCAGAAAATGTGCGTAAAGTCGCCTCTAACGACACTAGACTCCGGTGACTTTATATGATATAATATTATATAAAGGTATCATTCAAGTTTTCATATTATATTCGGCATTTTGTGTATATTACAGTATACACTGAACAAACTTAATTTAGGCAAATATTTAAAATTTTGTTTGAAACTTATCAAACTTATCATTTTTGATTACCTGACGACTGACAATATTTCATTTAAAAAATAAATACATTTTTGTATGTCATTTCGGCATAATTGGGTGAACACATAGTTGTCACACCTAGGTATTTGTTAACGTGTCTGGCCACTCTAGCAATGCCAAACTTACGAATTTAAGTTATCATTCATATAAATTATAAGAGACTTCTTTTAAAAAATGCTTGCGAAATAGTTCTAAACACTCATTTGGATGAACATGACGTAGTTTATCTACCAGTAGTAGTCTACCTGTAATATACTGATTTATACATTTTCAAATTAAAATAAACATATTCAGAGTTCAGACTATCAGACTACAGCGCATTATACACGGCATGCACTGTAATAAAACCTACTACATAATATTACATATGAAATGTGTAACTGTGTAACAATAAATACAAATGATTGGGTACCATACATATTTCAATTAAAATTATCTTTTTTAAACACACACATTTTATAAATGTATATCCATCATTGGTTTAGTATAGTTTGAAAATAATTTAATCGTTTGTATGTATTTTGTCGTGAAAAGACTGACAGCAAGCTGGCGGTTTTATTTGCTTCAAACAATTGACAGCAATATTTTAATATTTCCAATAATTATGTTATTTTTAGCTTTTTACAAATAAAATAGTTTCATTTTACGGGTAGGGATTGTAACACTTGACACTTATATCTAATGAATATCACATTTTTCTAACTAAATGTTGTTCAGTTTGTATAGGACCTCCCACCGTGCAAAATCATGTTACTGAGCTGTATCGCTTCACGTATATACATTATACCTAGTACCAATATACCTAGTCTATTATACGCAATTAAAATAGTTTATACGTTACCTACTGCTACACACTTGTATACTTGACATTTTGACAGTTGTAAAATAACGAATTACTTACTATACATTTTTACCCATATTTAATGATTTTAAAGTATTAATGCTAAATAATTAAAATGGAAGACCTAGTTCATCTAACAAATTGCAAACATTTCAATTACTCCTCACGTCGTCATCATACAGGTATATAGCTTCACTATCGAATTGCATGAAGTATTCAAAATTAAATTGTTTTATTTTAATTTAAAATTATAATAATAGTATTACATTAATTATGGATTTAAATAGTTCAAAACTTAGGTATTACAAATTGATTTTTTTCTAAAAATTTAAACTCACCAATAAATTCATTAAAAATATGTATTTTATTATTTTTTTTTTTATATTATAATAGTTTTAAACAGTTACGTGGTAAGTATAACAGTACCTACTACCTACCTACATTAATTAAGCGTTACGATTTCACTATTTTCTATTCGAAGATCTTTGACCTACATCGATAGTACCTATATTTATATAATATACCTACCTATTCACATAATTTTATTGTAAATATTTATATTTTTATACCTTTTGTTTTATTTCATTGCAATAAAAATACATAACTCATTTACGTATGGTATATTGTTCAAAAATTCAATTTTAGTTTAAATAGGGTGTGCGGTGTACCCATTAGAGCTCATGCACTCCGACTTTAAAAGTGGATTAAATTACCTATTGCTTGTTTAATTCTAAGTATTATTCAAATGAAATAGATCTAGTGGTAGATCCTGGATTGACACCAAATTTCAATTTCAGGAATTCAAACCATATTATGATATTTTTATATTATATTTTAGGGACAATGATGTGTGTTTTTATTTTTGTGTATGTGTGCATGATAAGTAGTAATAGAAGTCGAAATAAAGCTTCAATTTTCAATTTCAGTATCTTTTAAGATGGGAAAAGATTCTAGTTATTTTGTTGTAATTTAAAAATACTTTTCGTGAGTAGATACCTACTGGAAACTTTTAGAGTAGGTATATTATATTTTATACGCACAATGACATTTTCAAGTACAATTTTTCGACAAAATGAATTTAATATAGTGTAGAACTAGAACAGTATAACTATTAACTAATGGCTAATAGTAAAAATGTAAAATAAATTACTTTACTCACAATAATATCATAAAATATACCTATTTAGTAATATAATAGGCTGACAGACCGTCTTCGCTCAGAATCGTTTTTCGTATGCAATGATATTTTATCATTGAATTCAATTATGAAACATCCATTAAAGTGACCCCAGACACCTAATTTACGGCAGAGCCTTTCCCACTTACCAATTTTTATATAGCTTTTGTGTAATTATATAATAATATAATAGTATAATACAATGTATAGAATGAGGGATATATTTTTAATGTACCTATTATACTTGGTGTACAAATTCCATGTTTTATGTATTGTATTTTACTGTTAACTACTAATTAATGTTGTAGATTTTTACAATAGTTGTTGTATAATAAAGTTAAACAAATCGTCTTTGAGTATTACCTACGTACTTCCACGTTAGAAATAGGCAATGAATATTGGGTCTATGAACATTGGGTATGGGCAAAGCTTCATCGGGTTACATTTTACTAAAATTTATTTAAGGAAGGGCTACACCCCTCCCCCCCTCCCCACACACACACACACACACACACATGTTATGGCTAGTTGCGACACTGACGTGGGTATACCTATATATTTTAACTATGACCAATACACATAGAAAGATACATAATATAGGTAATATTATATTATTATGTATATTGTAATATTGTATAATATATTAGGTATAATCATAGATAATAAAGATATGGATAGGACATATTGGTCTTATCAGCGGTCATCGAGGGGAACAATTGAGGCCAAATAAAGTATACCTATATTGAGTATCGACTATCAATATAAAGGAGCCTCAATTGCCTTCCCCTCCGGGAACGCGGCCTCAAATGTATTTAACATAGGCGTGGCCTATCCATATCTTTATTATCTATGGGTATAATATAATAACGTTTTTTATTGATAACTGATAAGGTAACAGATGACAACGTTATGTGATAAAGATTTGTTGACGCCACAGAATAGATAATAATAGTATTATCTAATATCTATATTCTGTGGACCTGTGGTAGTGTGGTTGATGCTCTCGAACTTGGACTCGTAGATATCACATTGCGTAGTGTATTATTTATGCTTGGACTATAATTATTCTATTACAGAAATACAGAATTTCACCAATTCTTATGACGTGATTCTACCATTTTTAATTTTTATCTTACTGGTTAGTTCTTGTCAACACTTGACGCCCGGTGCAAGTCGTCAGCTCAGAAATCGGGAACTCGGAACACTGATTTGTGTACAAGACAATGTCTTATATTTATACTCTATAATAATTAAACTCTATATTAGACATTCGTATATTAGTGATGTATTTATTATGGAAGTATAGAAATCTGCGCAAAAGAATTACATCACAATATTAATTTAATACTATCATAGTAATTGGTAATTAGTATTAGCTTCCAAGTTATTATAGAGACATATAGGTAGGTAGTATATTAATGAAGTTGGTGAATAAACTGTACGGGACTAGGTGGCAGTATAATAAACAGTTCCTGTCCTTTTTTTGTTTTTTGAACGGGGAAAAAAATTAGTACAATATTAGTACCAACCTAAAATAACATATTAAATAAAATATATACCATATAGTTAATACATTGTCTGCAGTCCTAATACCTATGTGACATAACATAATATTAAAAACTAATGATAGCCATTTTCACTAAGGATGATCATACATTCATAATTCATATCTAATTAGTTTTTCATGCTATTTGGTACCTATTTAGTATATAGTATACCTACAGAATATTCTAGGTTTATCGTTAGGTATATTTAGTATTTATAATTAGGTAATAATTTATTAACTAAGAAATAAGACAATGTGTACTGGTATTAATGTGTTTTGTATGTATAATTAGGTATTCAATTGAATACCAAATTTTAAGAGTATAAAACATTTGAATTGTTTTCCTAACTAAAAATTCTTAATCTAACTACCTATTTTAACTCAATTAAATAATATGTATTAAATAATTATGTCATCTATCAAACTAGGATATTTTTTTCGATATGACCTATATTTTTGGCTCGCATTGGCATATTATATTGAACAGCCTAAGAATAAACTTTAGCTAAACAGTTAAAACGTTAAACTTTGTGTTCAACATTTAAATGGATGATTTAACTTTTGATTCTGTACCATTTATAGAAGAAGGTACACAATGTTATGTTTATTTCACAACAAAACAAAACTCATAGATGTGTTACTTCTTTCAGGTACAGCTGAACCGAGCCAATTGTATGAACGACAGCCATGGCAGAAGCTTGTATTGATATTTTTAGCTGAAGTGTTTGGTACTGCTTTTTTAATGTTGTTCGGTTGTATGGGATTAGTTCCTAATAATCCGGCTGAAGAACTTGGTGCATACAGTGGTGCTATTGCATTTGCTGGTATTGTAGCTATTGCTATTGTTGTAAGTATTTTATAAATATATATTTGTAATATTTTGTTATTAATTTTAATTTTTGACTTAATGCAGATTTTTGGTCCCATTAGTAATTGTCATTTAAATCCATGTGTTACATTGTGTGCATTACTTCTTGGTAAATTACCAATATTAACAGCTATTGTTTATGTCGTAGCTGAGTTTTTAGGAGCTATGATCGGTTATGGAGTTTTAGTGGTGAGAACCTTAATTTAATAATATAGATAATCAAAAGTAAAATTGAATTATTTAATTGAATTTTTTTTTTATTATTTCATAGGTTATTTCACCTTATAATATATTGAGTTCATCAGGATCTGGAGTTTGTGTAACAAGCCCAGTTGTGGGTTTGACTGAATGGCAAGCCCTTTTAATTGAAGCTATAACAACAGGACTTTTAGTGACTTTAGTATGTGCTCTCTGGGATCCTAAAACTAATAATGGAGAATTTGGTTTTCTGACATTTTTTATTATGATATTCTTGTCATCAGTTGTTGTTGTAAGTATTTTAAAATAAAATTATGAATTACTCTCAACGATTTCAGGGTAAAAACTTGTTGAGTCATTTCAGATGTACAAAAAAAAATTGTATTGAAAGTGTAATACTATGCTTATTTGTAGTGGTTTTAAGTTCTCAGAATTTAAAATTCTATAAAAAATATTTAACAGTAACTATCAACATGTTTTTCTCAGTGGTTTTCAATTAACTATATAAAGTGCAATACAGAGTTCATTAAAATTGTATTAATTTGTTAATGATTCCTTTTAGTCGTTAGTTAAATATGAATTATAACTGATAGAGTGATAAGTAATTGAATGCTTTATAAGCAAGGCAACTTAGGCCTACAAACAACTAGGGGGAATGGTTAGTTTTAATACGTGTATGTGTGATCAGAATTTGTTGCTAAAAAGCCCGATGGTCATCCATCCAGGAGCTAGCAACACCGGCCGATACGTACACTCTGAACGTATGCAACTGAGTGTAGACACCCACTAAAATGTATATTTTAGTGAGTTTGTGGTAGAAAAAATAAATAATCAAAAATATTTAAATAATTATGTAAACGTTTATAACTCAATTAATTAATATTTTGTGCTTATATATTTATGTATTAAATCTAAATAGTAAATACTCAAAAAATAAACTCATATCAGAATTGTCAGGGTAAGTGTACTACCACCAACATTGATTATCTGTTATAGGTAGTGATATCTTACTTAAAATTGTTTCTACTTCTACCATTTATCATTAGACTACCTGGTGGATACTTTGCATACTAATTAGTTGTTTAAACTTAATTTGAATTGATTGCTTTCTGTATTAAAATATTATTAAAAATAGTATTCTAGCAACGTAAAATGTAAATAATTTATTAATGATAACTTATTAAAGTAGTTGGTATAATGCAATTTTTATGATTTTACATTTTGTGTCCATACAGTGTATTATTTTAATTTAAAAAAAAGTACTTTTAAAATATAAGATTTGAAAATTTAAAACTAGATTCTTTATAAGTTTCCCTATCTTTAAAAAAAAAAATCTTAGTAATATTCAAATTATTTTGTAGTTAAAAATTATAAAATGTTCAAATTGTATATCTAACAATTGAAAATTCTCATAAATAATTCATACTATTATCAAAATATCTAAAAAAATAAAAATAAATAGTTATTTTTTACGGAACTTGTAAGTTCAATTTTAGATAAAATGACATATTAATACCATGATTTAATAATTATTTGTGGGCGCAAGAAACTTCTAGAGTATTTTATACGCACAATGACATTTGAAAATGAATTTTTTCAGTAAAAATGAATTCAACCAAGTAGTGTTTATTTCTTATAGTAAAATAAATCACATTAATCACAATAGAATCATAAAAATGTATACTTAATAATAACTGAAATTATATGCTGTCCATCAATCGTTTTTTTTTCATGTACAATGGTTTTATATCATTGAATTCAAACTTAACATATCTATTACAGTGGCTCCCCAGACCCATTCATTTTTTAGGGATTGCATATGAATTTTAAAATTTTATTTGTGGATAAATAAAGTATAGCATATTCTTATATTATCATTTACTACAAATAATAAAAAATAGAAAACATGTAATGTAACAGCCAGATTAGAAAAATGCTGCTTTTTAAAATTTATTTGAATTTTTAATTGTCTTTATTTTTACCACTTTTGTATTATTGTTCTAGGGCCCTTTCACTGGAAATAGTTTGAACCCAATACGATCTTTAGCACCAGCAATATATAACAATTCATGGAAAATGCATTGGGTAAGTGATTATATCTTAATAACTATTGAAGATTAATGTATAAAAAAAAAATGCATTCCAACAATAATTTTTTTATTTTCAGATATACTGGGTTGGTCCATTTTCCGGAACAATAACATCAACTCTTTTCTACAAATATATTTTTATGGCATTAAATAACGATGAACGAGTAAAATAAAGTGATTTTTTTAATAGAGCTACATACCCATTCCTGACACTTGACTCAATTTATTAAATTTGAGTTTTTACTGTGTTTCTTTTATATTAAATATTGAAGTCAGTGTAAATTGTGTCAGTGTATGTGTAATATCCTTTACAAAATATCCATCTCCATGTTTATAGTTTATTTATCTACTTAATTATGTTTTAGTCTCCACCAAATCTTTTAACTATTTGATTTTATTCTACTAGGTTTATTCAACTGTATGGATTATCTTTATATATAAGCTATGTATACATTATACACAATCTATGTACAATGTTATTTACTGACAGTATTACATAGATTTATTTATGCGAAAAATAATTTTTATTTTAGCGATAACTTATTCTTATACAAAATTACGTAATATGTATTAAGTATATGGCGTAATGAATATATATTTTTATTGTAAGTGCGTAATAAAGTTTTTTTTTATGTATTTATCATGTTGATCATTTCAACTTATGAATATGTTATACATGTGTTAAAACAATATGACAATCTGAAAATAATTTTTATAATAATATGAATGTGAAAAATCATTGTATTCAATGATGTCTAATATTAATATTAATTATGTATCAGCTCAATAAGTAATTATTTTATTTGTATGGTGCCTAACCTTGTCTATAATATTTTTGTACTAAAATATACATAATATTACATATGTATATACATATCACTTTGTTAGTAAAAAAGGTGTCTTTAAGACCACAGGTGACAACTAGACCACACAATCTTATTGTCTCATGGTCTTATTGTCCTTTTCCCATATTATGTATGCAATAATGTGCATTGTAAATTATGTACATTGTACTTATATATAATAATTTATATACTTCAGTAGAATATAGCTTATTAATAATATTTTTTTTCCATTTCTGTGAAATCAATGTTTTAAATAAAACACTTGTGTGATATATATTATTAATTATTTAATTGATTTTTTTTCTCACAAGTTTCGGCAATTATATATTGTTCACAGTCTTTAATATTTTTTTGATAATTATTGTGCCAAAAATATTTTCTGTTCTGACCTTATAATAATTGATATAGGTATTTATTGAGAAATTTGAATGTCCACATAAACTATAAACTATAATTAGGTATTATATTATATATTATGGGTGGGCAACTGACGGCCCGCAAGCCTTTTTTTATCAGCTTCATTTTAAAATGATATCATTCAATTTTAAAGTTTATCCTCTAAACGTCTATACTCTTTAATCTATTTAACACTAATTAAAAAACATTTTGTGAATGTTCTATTTTTTTTGCTTTCTATGCTCTGGCCCATAAGATTTTAATTTTATGAAAATTGGCCCTCTAGTAACTTTGAGTGCCCATCCTTGTTATATATTATGGTTTTGTGAGAATAAAATAATAATATGTACCTAGATGCTCACATATCTTCAAACAGTCAAATTAACCTGTGTCCTGTGATACACTGATATACACAATCCAAGGTGCATATTTAGGTGACTGTTGACTGATAATAAGACACTCAAAATAAATCATTTTTCTCCATAGATTTATCTATAGAAAAAATAAACACGCACTTGGGTCTAAATCTTATCCAACAGTGATTGAAGCACAGATATACAAAGTAAATATATGATTATATATATATATATGTGGTTTGAAGTCAAATGATCTATGCCTAGTTCACACTATGGCATACATGATACACCTAACTGTAAAAATATATAAGATGATACCACTTTTGTAACTTACAATGTTATAACAAAGGTGCCAATAATTTCGCTAGATGGCAGTTCAGAGATTTTTGATTGACACAATTTGTCTCATTGTGTCGATTGCTGATAGTGCAGAATGATTATATTTATTATTTATAATAGGTATGTACCTACTACCTATATACATAATTATTATACTAATATTCATTGTATTTGGAATATTTTATGTTGAATTTTATAGATTCATAAATCGAAACAAATTTTTTAGGAACACTAAACAAGTTATAATGACATGTTCATAAAAGGAGATGTTATATATCCTGTAAAGTATCAATATATATAAGGCCATTTTTTTAAGGACCAATTTAAAAAAAAAGGAAAATATGTAAAATGTCCAGTACTTTGAACACTGTATTGTATCTTGTATTCAATAAAATATTATTTATCCAGAGTATTATGAAATAATGTTTAATTGTGCTTAATATTCTAATTTTTTTAACGGTCCTTTATACTTTTTAAGTATTTAATTTAGTATTCAAAGCGAAATGCTACATTATTAAAATAAATTAATGGTTTGAAAAAAGGTTTATAAAGATATTTCAATATTTGTACTTAATTTGTTCGAGTACTTAAACTTAAAGTACATTGTACATTTGTACCACAAAGTCACAATTAAATAGATGATGTAGGTATACTATTTTAGTACGTATTATAAGTATATTAAACACCGAAAACCAATGATTAGGTAGTTTCAATAGTTGTATGGATGTCAGCGCATTATTTGGTTAATTAGGTACCTACTCACGCGAAACATAGGTGGCAAATTTATGTTTAGCAGAACCAATCCTGTGTTATTACTTTTAATATTAGAATGAATTCACCTATTATCAAACTAATAAAATATAAGTTAAGAACATTATCTGTGTCCTTGCGTTGTCAATTTGTATATAAGTTATAAGCGTGTAAATTATTAAAATTTAAAAATGTTCATAGATTGTATAAAAATTAAAATATTGTAAAAAGCCAACGTAGGGACTCGGCCACACAGGAAATGTTTTTAGCTTAAAGTTTGATAATAGGTAAATTCATTCTGACATTAAAATTTAAAAGTAACAACACTGGGTTGGTAAACAATATCTACATAATTTTGCTATATTGCCGCGTGTATGCGTATTAGAGACAGAGAAAACAATCCTCTTGAGAAATGAATAATATTTCACTGACAATTCTAAAATGTTCAGTCTGAATAGATGCCCACTTTAAAAAAATATATTAATTAGGTAGTTTGGATTTAAATCTATCCGTTTAAAATCATAACATTTTTAGTTTTTTTTTAAATTAAAAATGTATACCTAATAACTTTTTGGTGATACCAAACAGAGTGTACAATTACATGGGTAAATTATACTAATGCTTTTGGTATAAAACGATATTTTTTTATTGTTTAATTATTTTAATATTATTATCAAATCTAAATGAACACAAAATTCGTATAACACTATATATAATAGTAGGTATAATAGTTATCACTTATCACGTGCCTATCGAATAATATTGTTAAATGACAATGATATAATAGAACGAAAATAATAAGAATCACAAATTTAAAAAAAAAACAGCATAATATGGATAGAATATATCATTAAATGATAATCATATACATTCATACATCGCGTTAACTAACCCAACCTATTATATACCTACCTACATATAGTATTATGTTAAACAGCCGTTATCCACGAGTTCTTTAACCAAGTCAGCGATCATTTGGCGACATAAGTTGCTCGAGGTCATGACCGGGTAAGGTTCCTTGCTGGGTTCGTCGTCCATGTTGATCGTATCTTCGGTATACATGTCTGGAGCCAGCTCCGAGTCACATGTAATGATTGGTATCATATCCAGTGCTACTCCTAAGCCAAACACGTTGTACTCACGCACCTCTTCGTATAACCTGTGACATGATTTATGAATTTATTTGTAAAAAAAAGATAGAAACCAATTCATAGTCATATCGATAATATTATAAAAACAAGCAAAATTTTTTGAAAATTGTTAAAACAATTATACTAATAGGTATATAATTTTAGGAGTAAAGGAATATCCATCCCTGAACAAAGTATAGGTATAGTACCTACCTATAGGATTCGTTAAATATTTCAATTTGATAACCCAAAAAATTATCACGTGGAAGTCAAACTGAAATTTCTTGGACACAAATAAAATAAGCTTTAATAATTGTTTTTTGAACAATTTAAAATTGGGCCTATTTTCGCAGAAGCGAACGGATCATATACAATCTGACAATATTTTTAAAAAAAATCGCTAATAGAAAAATATAATTAATATCTGAATATAGGAGAACAAATTAAATAATAAATTAAATGTAATATATTATACCTCAATCTATGTTCTATCGAGCAATTACAATGATTTACCAAACGTCACCTCAATATTATAATGATCGGTTGTGAGTGGAAATCAGTGCAGGTCAATATTTTTATATTTATATATACATAAACTAAAATGACTTATTAATGGTGTAGGTATTATGGTTATCTATAAATTATTATTTTTAATTTTATCAAATGTATTTCATTTGTAGGTATTTTTAAGAAAATAAAAATTCGGTGAGTTTGAAAATGATTGTTTTTGTGAAAGGCGTATATTGTACATAGGTGAGCCTCCTTGATCACTGTTTTCTATCGTGTAGAGACTTAAACTTGAAATTTGATGGACTTATTACACGTGTTTTTATTTATTTAATATTGTTTGTGAACAATATATAATATGCAGCTTGAGGTTTCGAGAGCACCTATACCAATTATACATTTACGATTTACCTAAACATTGTGATCTATAATGTATTAATTCATTATTATATGATTCATAGATTACCCGACTTCATCAAAGTTAAAATTAAACTATATTTCTATCTATTATGTTTCGTTTTGTTTCAGTTGAAAATTGAAATACATAATATAATATCTCAATTTTTAGTCACACATATTTTAGAGATGGTTTTTGTTCAATTTATCGAATTTTAACCATCATAAAAAAGTATTTGTATTAATAATAGAATGTTTGATTCTAATATTTAGGTACCTATTTAACTACCTAGGTACTTAGGTTTATCATTATTAAATACTTTTCTTCGAGAAAAACTTTTATTTATCGTATACATTTTTACGTAATTAATTTTGAATTAAAACTCAACAACAAGATCGGGTTTACGCAATTTTAGTATTTATTTTAAATAAATCAGTTCCGGGTAAAAATAACGTAATAAATACTTACTTCTGTCGAATATCTGGGTAATGGTTCAAGCAGTCTGTCTGTGTTAAAACACTGACGATCGAATCATAATATTCTTCCAACAGTTCAGGTAAGTACTGCTTCCTTAACTCTACGCTGGTACAGCAATACAAAAGACTGACCAAGTCCAATGCCGGGGAGCCATACCTAGCCAACTGAAAGTCTACTATAGACACCTTGAAAAATAATATAAATAATATTAGGCATTAATTTTTTCGCAGTTGTTTGCAAATGTCACTTCTTACTTCAGATATGCTCCCGTCTTGAGCGTACTGAAACAAAAAGTTGTTCGTCCAACAGTCACCGTGACAGAGTACAGCTAGCGATTCTTTGGGTGACACCAGTCCCACCATATAACCGAAGAACGATTCGTGGTTGACAAACTTACGAAATTTATCCAAATATTTTGGTTTCTCGTCTTCGGTCAATACTGCTTCCAGCTGTTAGAAAAAAAATCGTAAATATAATTGGTACAATAACACGTGAAATGCGACGATAATTAATTATTGACGATATCGATGTGTATATTGTGCAGTATATAGGTATACTTACCATTTTCTCTGCGTTCTCCGCGGCTCGTCTATAATATCCTTTATACCACAATTCGTTTTCACTCTTGTAGTACACTTCTATTATAGCGTCTGAGACGCATTCTTTAAACTTTTCTGGTTCATCGACTTTCATAGACAGCGACAACCCGTGGAATTTGCCCAAGACTCTGAAAAAACAACACGCCAACTCAGACGCATATATAAAATAATATTCCCACCAAATGTTTACCTCAGTATTGCTCTACAATGATTAAAATCGAGACCTTTCATTCTGTCCAGCATGGTGAATCCTTTGCATCGCATGTCTTCCAATATAACGATATCGCTTTGGGCCAAATAACATTTCGGCACGCTGTTAAAGGTTTCGACCAAGTTTTTGTGCTCCTAAAGCATTGGTGTAAGCCTTATGGTAAAAGTAAATATTACAAATATAATATAGGTACTCTATACGGACTTGATATTTCATCAATGCAGTAAACGATTTCGTGTAGAATGTTACTTCGTTATTAAATAGTATTTCAGATTTATACGTATTTCTCGCCTGTCGGTTATCGGGCAAACACTTGTAGATCAGAGATTTTGACCATCCGTTGTCACCATATAGTTGGATCCTGTACAACATTGATGTATAGTTATCACCTCGTTTCGATCCCAACGCTATCTGTGAAATATCGCAATTCGATCAAACCCAACATATTAATACAGACGTATTTTATAATTTGATACAATTTTACATCATCACTCACTTCGTACGAATTAATTTTCACTCCGGGTTCGTTCTTGTCGATCATAGATTGCAGAAAAAACAAATCTATGTTTTTAGATCCAGACATGATGCAGCGTTCTTGACTACAGGATGCACACGATTAAACTGAAGCTGAAATATTCCCGAGTAGACCCATTCGTCAATTACGAATATATTTTTGCTTATAGGTACTACTTATATGTCAATGCGTGGGGACTGACGCACATCCGTATGCACTCACGCAGTTAAGTACAATCAACAAGACCACCATAGCTTCTGTTATGTGATAAAAATATAACTATTTACTTTGTGTACGACAATACAAATTGTTATGCACCAATAACACCATGACGTATGATGTATTAGTAGCAAAATCAAGGCATAACTTGGAACGGCTGGAACAACAAATGTTGATGATACCTACGATAATTATTATTTTGAGCAATCGGTTCAATGACATAATGTTGAAAAGTATAATCATTGAATTTTCAAGGTACGAAAACCCGTTAACTACGATCTTAAACTTGATTTCGTGATCAGATTTTTTTTTCGAGATTGAGATCGAGAGTATCAAAATCAATTATATTATTTAAGACAATATTTGGTAGTTTCAAATTACTCTGATTTGAAGAGGTATCTCTAGATGAAGGGGCGAGTTGAGTTTCAGATTGGGGGAAAACTTCGTCTTGCTCCTTCATTTCTAGCATTTCAGAACGATTTGGTGACACGAAAAACTGTTTTTTTTTTATCTTCACGATCCGGCGAGTTTGTGGACCTCGACGAAAGAGTTATTTTTTTATAGGTTTTTCATCGTTTTCTTCTTCGTTACAGTGTTCTTGTTTAAAATAACAATTGGTGAAACCCTACGAGCCATTGATTAAGCGTGTTTAATGAATCATGTTAGGCACTAGGTATCGGTTTAGCTGCCTGAGACTGTAGATCAGAATTTAAATATTCAAAAACTAATAAGATACTACCTATAGTGATAATAGTATTTTAGGTACCTGGTCTATTGTGCTTATTGATTTTAAAAATTATACTGAAAACCAATGTTTACAAAAGTCATGAGCACTATGTTTCAAAAAAGTGTTTTCTTCAGTTTTTATTTCTGCAGTTAAATTACCTACAACGGCTAATCAGTAATCACATAGGTGAACAAATAAATAAAAAAATCTAATCGCATGACACACTGATGTACTATTTAATCAAGCTTGACAAAATATTTCAATATGTCATAGTGAATTCATTATTGTATTATTATTTTTCTTTGATTGTGATCGAGTAACACATTGAATGCTTTTTAGGGGCGGCCACAATTAAATACCCACTATAAGTGATCAAAATATATCAGTGTTGAATCATAACACGTACAGATTGTAAGTAATTTAATAAAAAAAATATCTAATAAATTTACAGAATTTTAGAATTTAATAATAAAAATTCATTTAAACAGGTTAGCTACCTACTTAATTATTTTTGAATAACTGAAAGCCGATATTATATAAAATATAATATCAATTGACGACCATTATTATTTGATGTACTTTATTTCAGTATCTTCTTCTATTTCTAGTATACTTCTTTTTATCTACTTATTTATTATTATTGGATTTAGAAATGTTTGACAGTTATTTTTTTCACATTGCATAATAATAATAATAATAATAATAATATGTATTAAAAGGAAAAATGTAATTAAAGAATCTATTGTGACCAGTTTGACTCAATCATTATTTGAACCATTTATGTCGCTCATAGTAGGCGAATAAAAATTTAATCAATTTATGAATGTATGACAGAAATAGGAAGTACGTTTATAATATGTGGCTATTATATACTCATAACATACAATTTTCCCTAGGGAGGAAATCGCTGTACGTTTGTACGCTGCTTATTAACAGGAACAGTAAATAACAAAAAAAAAAAACAAACCAAAAAGTCATAAATGTTCATTATTTTTATTTACATAACACAGACATCGATCATTTACGTGCATATAAAATAATATACAAATAGATAATTTATACGTGAAAAGAAACCAAATTTGTCTCAGGAAATCCGAGAATCGGCCAGTCCTACTTTCACTCAATACGTTAAATGCATAATAATAACATATTCATATATACGCAATACTGCAATATCGATTTTTTAGGTCCTTAAAACTACTGAGACCCATCACGTTTAGTGTAGTTAAACAATAATAATAATAATGACGATGAAAAAAAAACAATAACGATACAATGCAGCACAGTGATACACATTGACCCAAAACACGTTCTGCCGCACGAAAGCCGGCTAGGTCATGGTTGATATTCATCGCAGCCGTCCAGCGAATTTCTCTTCCTGTCTGCACCAGTATACCATCGTGGTTAGTTGGTCGCGTTTTGACATCGGAAATCATGCCGCTTCATCGGTATACCCGTCGGCCCGTCGGTGAACTGACAGATCTGCAAGCCCATTTTGGAAAGCGGATGACATTTGCTGCGCTGATTTCCCCATTTTCCGTAATACTGCATCCAGATGGGAAGTTTTTTCGACGAGTTCAACACGTCGACTTTCAGCCAAGTTTTCCACGGAAATCCGTAGCCGCTGTCGTCGTACAACCGCGGTATGCGCACGTATTTATGTTTACCTGCAAAACGAATCGATGTAGAATTATTGATTTTAATGCCTAAGGCATGTGTCATCTCGAACACATTCAGTGGCGTGATCATATTTTTCAATTGGGGGGGGGGGGGTTATGACTAATAATTCATTTCAATCATAGACGTGTCCACGGTGGCAGCCTAGGATACCTGGGCTGCCCCTGAAATTTTCGAAAGTCGCCGATCGATCGAGTTTTAAGTCTACAGATGGGTTACAACTTTTATTTTGAAAAAAAAAATGTCTTTTATTTATTGTTATAATTACTATTTATCCATTAAGATTTATGTTCCCGACTCCGGAAAAACCTATACTATAAAGATTTGAGACGGACGACGGTCTGGTCCGCATAATCTACTATTGGATACTATAATATTATTGTGGTGTTATTTTTTTTTGATTTGTAGTTCGGTCGTGTATAATCCTGCAAGGCTGTAGATGAATAATATTTTTGGAGTTTAATTTAATCTCTAAAAGGTACTGCAAGTACTGTAGATATTACTAATTGTAAATAGATAATTCAGATTTTTTTCAAACTATACAAATATTTCATTGGAAGGGGGGGGGGGCGCTTTAAAAAAATACGGCGTTTGGTTTATAGGGCTTTTTTTGGTTCTTTAAGATACTGCCGGTTATTAGCTAGGCTGCCGCTGCGAATGAAGTCTAGTCACGCCTATGATTTCAACGAATTGTGGTGGTAGTACCTGCAAAGGCACAAATAAGGGGATTTATCAGACAAGATAATATAATCTAATGTCCAACCCCTATGCACGCCACTGATCATACTACTGTTATGTTTTTCTGACGAGAGAATATATTTTATTCGAACGCAGACCGAGTGACGAAATCAGCTGTTGTTCAATGTAATATTGAGTTATAAGTTATAACTTATAATAATAAATTAATATATCTCACCTGGAGCGGTCCATAGGCCGTGAGATCCCTTGGCCGCGAACAGCACCGGATGATTGCCCTCGTCTGTCAAGTGCACCACTTCGGGAAATTTGGGTTTTTGCAAAAATCCTTTACGCACCTCTTGTCGGTTGAAAACGAACTTTCGCAGATTCCGGTCGAACCGGTAAAAGGCGCCAGCGTCGTGCACAGACACGTACATTTCTTCCGGTTCGTCGTAACCCTGCGACAAAATCAAACGGACATTATTAAACATTAGTCACTTATGCACGCAATTTTGCGAACAGACCATGTAGATTTTTTTTGCTCAAAATAATTATTTTGTACCTTTTTTGCTTGTATTATGTATTTTGTCTACACTATAACAATACTTTATTTTGAAATAAAAATGTTATTTATATTTTATGTGTAAATTATAAATGTAATATTAATTATTATTAATAATATACCTATATTTAAGTTTTACATGACATATACTACGGTTGGTTTATAAATTCATCTACGTAGGGTACCTAATAGGTATATCTATTCAATGTTCAACTTTTGATTTAAGATTTATAAATTCGAACTAAAATAAAATTGTAAATCTTAAATTCTTAACAACTATTTTTTTAAATATAGAATTAGTTTATTAAATAAACAGTTGAAAATAAAATTTGGTATGAAATTAGCGAATATAATACGAAGATATTCACTTGTATTAAGATTTATTATAATATCGAAATTATTCCATTTTCTATTTAAGATTCTATGTGGAGCTAAAAATATATCTAGATGATTTTTAGGTGGTTGTGTTTATTTTTTAAATGGAATTTTCAGCTTTAAATATTGAGATATGACAATTTAAATATTTAGTACAAGATAATTTTACAAATTGTATTTATACATTTTCATTAGTAATATTAATAATTATTACCGATGAAATATGCAATCATTAATAATTTTTATGATTCTCTTCTATTAAAAAAAATCGTCCGATAAACATTATTGTAAACCAAACACATCTACGACCAAAGTGCATGGTTTAAATGGCTTAATAGTGGTTATAATCACAGCATGAATGCTAGAAGCCACGGAGTATGGATGATGATATGGTTATGTATAAAAAATATAATATGTTATGTTTAGTAAAGTTCTTGTTGGACATTATAATTTATTATTATTATACTCAGGTAATTAAAAAAAAAATATTATAAAACTCTAATTATAGGTAGATATGAGTACTCATTACTATTTTCAAATCATCATACGTATATGGTACACTAATTATCATGGACATATTATTAATAAGTTCATAAAGTTTAATAACTATATCTTATTTAAATTTTGATTTAGATAATATAGGCTCACAACAACACTTTCAAAAAAAAAAAAATCATATGCTTAACACGAGTCATATCATAAACGGTGGTATACATTAAAAAATAATAAGTATGTGTATGCCTATGGTTGCCACAGGATGGCCATTGAACATCCTATAAATTGTATCTTTTTGAAAGTATGGTCTTTCAATGTATGCACTATGCACATAAACTCAAGTATTCCAAAAATCAGAATTTTTATAGACACATTATTTTATGCAATGCGGGTTGTGTGCACGCCTGTTCAGTCACTCCGTATACAATGGGTAATAGGTATACTTGTATATGGCTGTGTCAAGTTATGTAAAATAATATACAGTATATGGTACGTACGTTAAACATGAGACTCATGTGTTCCCAGTCTCCGACATGGCTGCCGTACTCTTTGAGGGTGCCGAAACACCTGTTGTTGAAGACCGGCAACGGTAGCGGGCCGAGCAAGCCCATGTCCAGTGTACATATCGGCTTGCCCTGACTGAACGGGAAAAACAGCCAATACGACACGTGAAAATTTTTAAGACCGCATTGAGTGACGTGCGCGTAGATGGGCACGTTGGTTGTGTTCGGGTTTTGTCCGTATAATACGGAAGTAGTGTTTTCCAACAGTTGTTCTGTGGCAAAAGAAAAGAAAAACTTGCTGTGATAAAAGTATCATTGAACATAATTCGTGTAATATAACATAATTATTAACAGGGCTCGTGATTTGTGTTATTCTCATATAGGTACCTACCAATTTCAATTTGAGAGTTCGTCGTTTTAGACTACCTACAGTGAGTTCTGATAATTATTTATTGTTCCTGATAGATCACTGACAACATGAATATTTTTTAGACTATATGAATTATACGATTCTGCTCACGATAAATTACATTTTTTAGTTCCACGACTAACGAGTCTCTAGTTTTGATTAATATCGTATTTTTGATGAATGATTTCAACTGCAGGTTAAACACTTGCATACAATATTATACTACTGTTTACTGAAAAAGTGCATGTTTTGAAGTTTTAATCACCTTTTAATGTCTACCATACTTTTACCGATGAGTAGAATTTACATTTATTGTACTTGGGGCTCGACAAATAATTATAATATAATACCGGTAATAATGTCGTTGCTCCAAATGACTGGTTTAATAATAATATTTTTTTTTCATTTATTAAATTAAAAATGCTTCAGCACACTGAGTGCTATTACAAGTAGTTATATATTAATTATGAGTTAGATTATACTATGTACATGATTTTCGAATTGATACAAATGAGTAAATTATAGTTTAATATATATAGTGTAAGTATATATGTGTGAATGTGTTCTTTAATAATAATATTTTTATTATTATGTAATAATATAACTGATTGATAATTTATATGTATGTTTTGATGATCCTGATCATTTTAATTACACGGAAATCCGTTGACGACATAAAACGATTCCGTATGTTATGATCCAGCCGCCCATATTGTTATTTATTTTGAATATCTTCTCGTATATACGCACATACAAGTATTCTCATTTCTTAAAGTTCATACCAAGCGGCAAATCATTTAAATTATTATAATCAGAGGATGTTAGCCATAGACCTTATACAACAAGATGAGAACTGTGTTTAACGATAGCATTACGAACGGCGTAACATCTCGCAGTGATGTATGCTATTTTTACGAAAAAGTACAATAATCTATACAGTCTGTATATCTTACCCTGCTACCCCGCACTACCGTTCGTACGAGTAATCGAGTAATCAAAAAGCGCCCTCTATGTTTTTACGCTTTCCATACACTCGTTGCTTGTCTAGTAGTATAAGGTCTATGATGTTGGAGTACTATTTGTTTTTTCTCTGACTCACGTGCGGCAACGTAACAAATTCAAGTCTTGCAAAACCAACCCTATAGAGTGTTGTTACTTTTAATATGTGTCGCTACGTTGGCTTTTTGACGATATTTTAATTGTTATACAATTCATAAGCATTTTTAAATATTGCAATAACGTGTACGCTCATAACTTACATTAAAAAAAAAATATATCATAGGTACAATGTCAACGTAGCGACACAGGAAAATAGATAATAAACTTTACGCAAAGTTTGTATAGATTTGGTATGTACCTACAATGTTGCGTGTGGATCTCTGAAAGAGAAAATAAATAGTGCTCTGACATCCTCTTAAACATATTCCATACAACTCTGCAAGTATTGATAAAACATACTCTATCTTTATTTTAAATCGATATTGTACACATGTAAATTTGACAAGTTAATAGGCTTATATCATGTACTGGTAATTGGTATACGTTTATAATAATGTATTGTTCTCATAGACTTGGAATTGAAACATTACAAAGATATCTATCCGAAATACAACTATGATTGATTGTGCTGAAAAATGCAAAATGTAATTCATTTCTAATTGATGCACGAGAAGACATATCTAACGGTACACTCGTGACTCGTCCAAAGCAGCGAGTTCAATATAATGTTTTTAATTATAGACTAATTAGTTTGCGGTAATCTTGAACAATATCTGAAATTGTGAATGGAACTTAATATTGGAATCGTGTATTTTATCAGGTGTTTGAGACTTAAGAGAACAATAAATACATACAATGTCAGCCATTTTTTTAAATAATGTTTCGTAGATACACGACGGTAAAAATAAAACAACGAAAACTATCAAATATAATTTATTCAGCTAAATTGGCCATTGGTACCTACTATTTACTAAAAGTTAATCTTTAACAATTATACCTAACATATTAGGTAGTGGTGTATACTATTAATAGAACTGTATACTTACATGAGTTCAATATTAAAATACTTATGTAAAATATTTTAAGTGTATTATAATTTATATTCGTTTTTTTATTTTTGCTAATTTCGACAGAATATACTATAAATATAACAATTTGAAAATGTAAAACCACATGACTGAAACGAATGAGCTGTAATGAAACTGACACGTTTTAGAAAGTTCATGTACGTTTATATACTAACAAATACGCATCCGTTATTCACAATATAAGAACATAAAACATTAAAACTGCAAAGTAATATAAGCTGCATAGTTATTATCAAAATAACTAATTAAGAACAAAATAAGACAACAATTAAATACGAATACGAGTTAAGATAAATCCATGGATTACAAATTAGTTAGTAGATATACATTATTTCATAAATACTTTTTATAATCTGCAGGGTTCGGACTTTACAAATATACTAAAAGCAACTATAGTATGATTTTAAACTTTTAAAGTATAGAAAATATCAGCAAAAAGTTTTTATTTATTATAATTAGTGGTACTCATTAAGTGTATCTAATTCATTTAAGATTTAAATCGCTACAAAAAATTAATTCATTATTTAATGATCTTGAATTAAATAGATCTTTAAAGCAATACTGCTCAAAATTATCCAAACTTAGGTTAATGTGTTATCATAACACAGTTATCTGTTCACAATTTTTTTTCAATGTTACTTCCATTACTACACTAAAATGTATAAAAATCATCAAACAAATTTGATTTTAAAAATAATAAAAATTCTAAGAAAATAGAACTAAAGTGCATAAAATATGAAAAATATCAAACAGGAATGCAACATAGAATATTGTGGAATCCTTTATTCCTTTGATGCATATAAGTTATTCCATATCCACATTATACATATACTATATGATACCATATGCTACCTGCTAACTGCTATGGCGCAAAATTATTAGGGGGAATGTAAGTTCCAAAACGATAGTACGAAACCTAGAATATTAAAAAAAAACATAGGTTAATTTCTACATTATGGAAAACATTTTAAATGCAAGTTTCTAAAATATAAAAAAGTTATGCATATTAAGTTTCTGTACTAAACATTTATCTGGGTTTACTGGAATAATATATTATAATATTACGTTTTTAAATTATTATTTTCATAATAAAATAAAATATTATATTATGTTATACATTATAACATAGTCAAACATGATGCTAATGTCTTAAATAAATATCATAAATCATAATACGTACTTCTTCTCATAAATAAGTAATTTAAAAAAAAAGTATTTTATACTTCGTGTGTTTTATTTCTGAAATCTAAATATTTAATGTAATCATAATATTGCTTAATTTTCTTCGATGTATGATCTAAAATTTTGCAATTCATAAAATGTTATTTTTCAGCATACTTTTTATGATTGTTGTTCTTGTGTTATTATTTGTAGGTCTTATTTTCATGTTTGTATGTAGGTAGGTATTTGAAAAGTACTTATTTCTATTAACTATTTATGTGAACACTTAAAACAATTCGATACTCTAAACGTTTATCCAAATTATAAGGAGACTATCAATACCAGTAATTAGGTACTAATTAGTATTAGTCATTAGTTTAAAAAAAAGTGTTTTCAGAAGAAACACATAATTAAAATAATCATATACTTTTAGAATACAACTTAACGTGTCTGAAGTGCAATATTTTATTGAAAAGATTTAATTATGTATGCATTATTATACAATTTTTAAATTTTTAAAAAATATTTTAATACCTATGATTATGCAGAGGCGTGTCAACGAAATCATCAAAACAAATACCTATTGATTGAATTGTATAGGTATATCATTTTAATAACCAGGTATTATTTTAAATACCGTATCCGTTGTGGCAATCAAAACTAAAACGCATTCGACACAATAAGTTATAATTACTTTAAAGTTTAAAGTAATAACAAATCAACACATAACATGATTAACATGTGTCATGAATGTAGGTGTGCATTGTGCATATAATGATGTTTTCACACCTATATAGCTGCAATAAATATTATATTAAGCTTGCAAACATTGTACTCGTAATTATACGTATATTTTGTACCAACGCGTTTATAATATAGGTACATAGGTAATGTCACAAATACTGTTTATTATTTTTATTTTGCCTACACACCAAATTATACTACACAATGTGAAAAAAGTTTTCCGATGCAAAAAATACAAAAAATACAATCAATTTATCATTTAATAATAAACATATCTAAAATATACCTACTTAATGGTTTTATTTTATTTTAAAACAAGAAAAAAAAATGATTTATAACAGAATCGTTCTACACTACCTTTTTTAATTAGATTCGAAGTGATGAGTATATTATTGGCTTTAAAACAATTTGTGATTTGACCTTTTAGAGCAGTAAAGCTGATTCATTTTTATACTTTGAGAATGATTTACGGTAGACAATTGGATCAAGTTGGTACTTTGGAAGATCAAGAATTAAAAAACCTCAGTACTTTTAAAAATAAGACTTAATAGGAATTTTTACGCAATGTACTAGTTTAAAATTTTCGATAAAGATAATGAATTGTTGTTATTGAATTTAAAAAGGAATAACTGTACTGCAGAATTGAATTTTCACCAAATTGTATGTATAATGTTTTCTACCCATACATAGTTTTTAAATTTTTTTTATATTTTTGTTTTGTGTACAGATATTTGAAATTGTATACTGTTTTCGAATATATGACACAATTTTTAATTTTATAAATTTATGAATTTTGATGTAAAAATTAAAGATCAGAAATAAAGTTTGAAAATTCAATACAAAGTTATTCATACATCTTTTTATAGCATTTAAAAAATATCAAAAGTATTTACACGTTTTTTTAAGTGTTTAAATTTCAAATCGTCACAAAATTACAAAACTATGTAAATATTTTTGTCGTTAAATATTTATAACATTAAATTGTAATACACTAATACCTAATGCTTGAAAGCTTAATATAAGGTTCCTTATAAGCCTGTTTAACTGGAATTGAAAAAGAAAATTGTGTAAAGACTGAAAACATATTATTATTATGAGTAATTTAATTTAAAATGTGTTGGCGACATATTTTGATATTCACTTGTAAAACAACAAATTTGTTATAACATATTTTATTGTAACTCAAAAAATATTAATTGTCAAAACCTAATGTTATTTATCAAACGCTATTACTTAAATTATCATTTGTCACAAACTCACAAACAATGAAACTTTACAAATATTTAGACTAATTTTAAGCTATTACAGACATTTGAAATTCTCGATGTTTTTTTTTTTGATTTTTTCCAGACATGTATTGCCGCATTATCGTTGTGGCATTTTACAACTACACTATACCACAGTCCACAGCAGTTACTGTTTACCGCACAGTCATCTAACTACGGACATACACAGCAATTATAATAATGTAACGTGTTATATATCTACGGCTACGAGAAAATTCTGTATTTATTCACGTAAATATACATAATAATATGTCGTGTAAGACCGTAAAGGGTTAATAATAATAATACAATTGTATATCCAATCGAAAGTGTTTACGCAATTTATTGACTAAATCGTTGAATAGTATACTCGCGTTTAATGTAAATAATGTAAATTTATTGGTAGTGATTCAGAACGTTGTGCCCGCTACATACTATTATATTACATTACATTATATTATATTATTGTTGTGATAAGTGTTCCGGTCAAACGACTTGGGCCGTGTAAACCGACAATTATAATAATACAATATTATCTAGGCCCAGGTGGTCGTCGGTCCAATCCAAGGAGAAAAAATACAGTCCTGTTCTTATCCCCGTTTTTACATAATAATATATTGGCCACGCTTTGGCCTTATTTATGTATATAACTTTATATTAGTGCTTATTAATACCTCGGAATATTAAATCGCATTAAATGCAATTTATAATAGCAAACTGTTACCTAAAAAAAAAAAATAGCCTTAACACATTGCCATTACTTCAATAGCCTCAACTAGGTCTCAAACACTTCATCTACATGTATATACACGGTAACTCATTGTGGTACATAAACCACAAGTAGACGTTAATACGTAACAACTATATACCAATGTATACACAGTGGTCCTGTTTAAAAGCGATAAAACCAATTATTATTTCGAAAAGCTTTTCATAACATTTTCTCTTTCAAAAAATTTAGATGGCTCTTAATTTTTTTCACCATCTCATGATTGAAACAGTACCTAGTCACTATAGATATTGACGATAAAATTATTGATTTATTGTCTTGTCGACTATAAAACGATCGCCCGTAAAATATTATTTTAATTTCAAATATAGTCTGAAGTGGAACACTTTTGTTTCAAATAAAGTTAATATCCAATTAAATAAGTTGATTGCACTGCAAGTCTTGCAGTTATATAAATACAAAATAATGAGTGTTTGCCGTTAAAATAATCGTCCTGTATACATAGATATAATATATTATATAAATGTAATATTATATGTTATGAGCAGTAAGCACTGGTCGCTTATATATATATATATATATATATATATATATGTAATATGCAAGGTACTGCTACCTACAGTACTATAAGTATGAGTATTACTCACCGACTTCGGACTTGGTGACTAAAAACCACGACTGCGAATCCGGGCCCATGGGCACTTTAGAGTGTTGCTGAGCGTCGATGGATAGGCTACGTGGCTTAGGCGTCACGTGATTCAAGAAATCGGTCACGGAACCAGGCAGGAATTGTTCGTCCGGTGCCAACCATATAAGAGGAGCCCAGCGGCGGACCATCTTCTCCACTGAAACACAAAAACTTGATGGTAACGTACCTATATTCACTACGGTAGGTGCCTAAACGAATCGATTTCATATGGTTTTCTTTGCCGTATTGCGGTCATTTTCAAGCGGGTTTTTTTTAAGTTGAATTAAAATATATGTTGTACGGAAATGATAATAACTTATTTTAGCGATATTTGGGAAAGATGCCTCTAATCTATACTCGATTATAAATAGTAGATATATTTATCATCAATGGTACTTCAATAAACGAGATGGTTCATCAAATATACTGACCCCCATTGGCAGTTTAAGTTCTAGGGGGGGGGGGGGGTGATGAATATATTGATTTTACAATGATTTGTGTTTTATTTTTAATTGTTGTGTCTTTCATCAGTCATCACCTTTTGAAAAAGAAAATATTCTTCGACTTCTGACTTTGATGCTTTATTCTTTTTATTGATCACAAAAAACATGGACAACACGGGCCATTAGTTTCAAGAAAGTTACTACATTAGGTTACATTTTTTTTTTTATAATATTGAACAATTTTGTTTGTTTCATAAAATTAATTATATCTAAGCTGTTATTTTGATTGGGTCTGAGTGCGATGCTTAAGTTGCAGGATATCATGTTCTCGACTCTTTCTTGATTGTGCATTAAACAATTATCTATTAGGTGTTTGACGGTTAACATGGTTCCACAGGTTTTGAGGGGCTCATCTCTGGCTATCAGGAAATAGGGGGTGATTCTGGTGTGACCAATACGCAGTCTGTTAAGAGCAGTATCCTACAGATATATTTTATGGTCATTCGGAGCTTAAATTTTGACTAAATTGGATGTAATCACCCGTATCATAACGATTTCTCGTTAAACAATTTTCTTATTTTTACGTTATTAAAGTACGAATAAATGTAGGAAATCGATTATATTAGCATTCTCTTACATACTATAATTTTCAAAATATTTTGTCTCTCTTTAAGCTTGTTAAGGACATTTGAAATTTTTTTCTATAAATATTGACAACAAAATTTACCTCGTTCAGAAAGCTCAAAAATGTAATACAAGGTTTCTCATAAGATGTTATTGGAGTTTTTTTAAGAATTTAAAAAATACCCACATAAGTATGCATTATTATTTTTTATAAGCATTTGAAGTTCAAATTTTACCAAAATTCACCAAAATTTCAAAAACGTAAATTTTTCAACTGAAAAAGACTTCAATGTTTTTATTTTTGTTACTGTCTGACTGATCATCATCAGTTTAATGCACTTTCCGTGTAGATAAAAAAGTGACATTTGGCTCAAAAATTTATATTTTCTTAGTGTGTGTATTGTCAAGCACCAATTCGTTATCGAATATCGTCGTTAATTGTTAAGACTTATAGTCACCGACCACTGTATTAATATTTTTAATATTGTATAGACACCGTTGTCGTTGAGCCTATGGAAAATGGCATGAATATTGAAAAATAAAATCATTAAAATCATTTATGACGAGGCTTGGGACTCGGGAGAACCATTTCTATTTATGATTATATTTTAACTTTATGGTTATGTGTTAAATTATGAACACTAACCAAACTTAAGTTCTAAATTTTCAATAAGGCATCTCAACGTTTTACTATTTTTTTGATCAGTTTATTATATTGTATTATATACTTGGATGAGGTTAACTTTCCCCGGGTTCCTCAATGTATGTAAGAAAATTTCTCCATTTATTTTGATTTTTATCATTATATTATTTTTTTACTAGGTTGAAAGAAATTAGTTTATTGGGTCAAATGCATCCATCAACATTATATTATGTCTATAATTAATACTATGGGTATTATATTGTTATTCTCGCCGTTGGTCACCGTGATCATCACTCGTCATAATTCATGTCACTCTTTTCGATCATATAGTGTAATTAATTATATTAATATATAAACTATAATATACTTTATTTTAAGTAGGTTGTATTGAAACTTTATCATAAACGTGTTCTTAATAAACATACTATTATAAATAAATTCTATACTTTGAACAATCTAAAGCCGAGAATCACATAAATACCTACTAATTGAATAACAGTATTTATTACATTTTTACAATGGGCTACATTTTAAATTCTACTAAATTTGTTTTTTTTTTTTTTTTTTTTTTTTTTTAATGCTGGTTGGTTCTAAATACTTTAAATTTAATCTAATGGCGTGTTTATATATAACTTCAGGGCTGGTTTCAAAGAGGGTGTAGTGGGTGAATCGTGTATTGTACTGGGTTGGTTACTTATCGGCATTTATAAGTTGTATAATAATTATGCTACTGTAAAAATACAAAGAAGGTATCATATTTTGATCGTCGTAAAATAATGTAATTAAATGAATACTTATTAGTTATTACATTATCGAAATGAATGTTTATCATCAATTCTTTTCCTTGACGTGTCAACAGAAAACATATCTCTGGATAAAAATTCCACGAGTATTTTTCAAAAAATATTATGTATGTTTTTTGAAGTGGAAATTACTTGATTATATAAACGAAATCAAAAGTAAATAAAATAAATGAATATATTTTAAAAATACTTATTAATGGTCACATTTTTTCTGGTGTGTAATTTGTATTTCTATACTTACAAGTTACAACGACTGCTGGAACTTAACAATATTAAAAAAAAATGAAGTAATAAAAAAATGCCTAAGAAATTCTATCAGGTCACATCAGCTCAGTTTCATAGTTCTAATATCTTATACCCATATTCGGCAACAAAAATAAGAACTTTTATAAATTACCACGGTATTATTTTAAAAATAAATTTAGTTTATTACACTTGTAGACTGTAGTAAGTACCTACTATTATATTATTTGCTTATGTATAGTTATTAATTTCCTAATACATTATACCTATATTCAATGAATAGTGTTATATAATATAATATATTGATATAAATATTGTAGAGTAAGTAAATAATTAGAGTAATGTTGATAGTTGCAAAGACCATTCTATAACGAACGATACTAGTAATTTTTTCTTAAATTAAGGGCTTCAAATATTTACTGCAACCTGACCTTGCCACTGGATACAAGACCTAAATCTGGCACTGAGTACAAATTAAATCAATATAATATAAACATCTATTTAGGTAATGAATTTAAAAAATATTATTTTCCATACCAAACTTCTTTAGCCATTTTAATATAAATCTTTGGCATATTTTACAACTAAATTCTAAACTAGTGCCAAGGCCAACTATTATTAAAAAATACAATTCTACTCTGTTTTTTCTATGCATAAAACTGGTTTGTCCAATGTCACATTTCTTTTTGATTCCTGATTATTAAATACATATCCTCCCTCCCTTATTAACAACCTAAATTAAAACTACTTCTACAACTTGAATAGATCTAAAATAGTACATATATATACTACTTGACTAATGTACACAACCTACTTAGCTAGCAAGCTTCAAATCGTTTTAAACAATAAACTTTCAAAAATAAATATTTAAGTACAAGTTAAAAAATATACGTTAATTTTAAATCCAAAAAGTTACCGTTGACATTAAAAAATATATATATATTAAAAAAACTACAACTACTTATGAGAATTGGCTAATAATTAAAGTTGTCGAAAATTAGACGTTTTTTATTTAATAATATTGAATGGGAAAAATCTTACCTAGAAATGTACTTAATATGTAATTTACAATAAGAATATTCAATGTTAAAAGACACTTTGTACACGTATTAGAGAGAATAAAGTTACATGGTATGCTCAATAAACGTAATTTTTTAAGTAAGCATATTAATGCTAATTATTTGTTGAAATGTAAATATTGTACAGAGACAACAAATCGATCAATTTACAGTGACAATGAATTGATAAAGTCAATTATGTGATACTATTTTAGTAGTGCTTATTAATTAGGTATTATACGTATAATTGTTTATTGCATTCAAATGGAAATTATGAAAAACTCATAAGCGCTCATTATTACTTTAAACTGCTAAACATTATAAGTATTTTGATTTTCAGCTTTTTATATAGATATTATTGAATTGCCAGTAATATATTATTACTTAAGTATTATTCTTTTGTAGCTGTAAACGTCATCCAAGTACAAACATTTTACGCGTGTCAGCTTAACTAATATACGAAATATACGACCTAGCTATGTCATGTTCAATCTGTGTGCCTATGTTCAACAAGACTTGAAGATATTTAATCAACATATTAGGAATACCGTTAAAGTATAGCGATCCTCTAAGTAGTCTAAGCCATCTGTTGATTTATGACTGTACAATTTGAAATTTGTTAATTTCACAAATTACCATGTCCTACAGCTTGTGCGCAGGGTGTCCTAGCAAAAATATCACAAATATATTTTTCGTCTATAATGTACGCTCCCATTTACCAAGTTGTCAATGTAAACCTACTCTGTTTAATATTTGTGTAGGGAGTAAAATTTATTATTAAAATCATATCACGCCAGTCATCACATGTCAATTAACAGTATAGCCATGGTAACTAATCTCTGAGATGCATTAAATAAAAAAATTATTATTTACACTTAAGAATAGTTTTAGCAGCAGAACAACAAACAATATGCATTATGTTATTACAAAGATGGTGTAGAACTCTGAATAGGGTTTAATATACTGTATTACAATTCAATAGTTCCAATAATAAGCTTTTCTATACAAATGCTCAATAACAATTTTGAATAAATTGTATCATAAGGCCACAAGGGTGCCAAACATGTTTTTTAAAATAATAATTGTGGTTTTTTTCCACGAATGAAGATTTATTCTTGAAGAGAGCCAATAATGATTGTTTCTAACTAATACATACGAGTGTTCATTAATATTTTTTTAACAATCATGAATCGTAAAGCTTGTTGTGTGCAAAATCAGCAACTTTTTTTATTATCTATTTAGGCAAACAATTTTTTGTAAAAAAACTAGTCACTGTCCTTCGATTGTTAGCAGAACGAGAGTTATATAATACCAGATATACGAATATTAAAATAATTTAACATTATATTTTTTGCAATTATACTTCTAGCAAATAATAATAATATTGATTATGTGTATTTAGTACCTTATTAAATACCTACATTGTAATAAGATTATATTGTATATTATATTCACAATACGAAGTGTGGTCTAATGCATAGACGATGCAGAATATTGTCGAATCATAGATTTTAATAACATGCTCCGTGAATACTGGTATAAGTAAACATACCTATATATTTTATTATACTCGAGAACACGTCGTCGAAAACGCGTGGCAAATAATATGACTTTTACATTAAACGTGTCAATGAGTGCACTGTCGGTGCAATATGTCTGCGTATACTTATAAGCACTGCTCGTACAATGCGGAAGCCCCGTTCTTAATACGAACCAAACAGGAAGACGTGAAAAACGCGGAAAGTTGGTTGGTTGCTGTTTTCCTCCGCAGTCCTCGACCGACTATAATAATTTGCATGGAAGCATGTGGCACTGTGTTTATCATGATGATTTATGAACAAGTAACCATCGTTCAACTGATCTAACGAGATTGGACAACATTTAAGTCCGCGGTTAAGCCGAGTTACAAAAACTATAGTAACTTAGACAAGTATTAAAAATTACATTTTGTTACTTTCATTTTTACTATCACAATTGGTTTCATTTTTTTGAACGATTCTATTAATTGTTATTTAATTTTAGGTGTACTTAGAGTTGTTAGGATTAGTCCGATTAAAGAATCATCCATTAGGATAAACTTCGTATAGTGAGAGTTATGAGTTAATTTAACATTAATTCAATTGTCATCATTTTTGTACTTTTACATTATGAACTCAGTGCGAAGCTACTTCTTAGTATTTGGGTGTCAATCCAAGTTATTCGTAGATGTGTAACGAGTATACATCTAACTATTAAGTCAGGCAAGTCAGTCAGAAAAAAGATAATTAACTCAATAGGTAGGTAGTTAAAAAGTGAAAATGAACAGGTTATAATACATAGGTTAGATACGGTACAGGTTAGATACCGATACGGGTATGATGGTATATATTTGTGCAGATGTACGATGTACAATATAATAACGACTCAACTGTAAAGGGAAGCTGCATAGTCGAAAAAGGGTTCGACGGGTGACAGAGGAGCTGACGGTTTCGCGTGATGGTCTTCGACAATCTCGTTGTCCTGCAACCGTTCGTCGCGGTCGTCGATGACTCCACCGCCGCCAAACCTTTGCGGTCGCCAACGATCGGTCGTGCCCGACTCGGTCGCCGTGGCCGTCGTCCCAACCGACAGCTGGAGCAAGGACACCAGCAATAGCAACAGAAACAGCAACGGACCGCTGACGGCGTCGCCGATTCGCGAGAACGCGGACTTGCACCCTGTCCGGTGCATCAAGACCGCCGCCACCACCACTGAACCAACCGTGGTAGTCGACGACCAAAGTCATAGCCAGCAAAGTTCACATCGGTCGCGGCGATCGCGTCGTGGGCACGATAGCGAAAATGTATTATGAATTATGGTGTACCACGATTTTCGATTCGCGTTTCCGACGTCGGTGGTTCGGTCACTGTCACGTGTGAATAGATTACGATCTATTGCGGTTGTAGTATATTGTTATTATGTATAACATGACAACATATTTCGTTGGGTATATTACGGTCAGCGGTATGGCAAGCGAGCGAAAACTCGACCGGCCGCGAGAACGGATTTTGGGTGGTGCGCGCAAAAATTCCGTATTATTGTTATTTAACGATATATTTGCGGAATCTTATATTAACGATTTCTGTGCAATAAAAATATTAACAATATATTGTCTGAGAGAGTGTATATCGCGCGATCGAAGGTACCGGCACGACTGGTCCGCTGCAGTCTTTAGCCGATGACGGTCGCATTTAAAAACCGCCCGCGGCACTTTCACCGCGCGCGATGGATTGCGGCGGCGGCGGCGTCCGTTGGGATCGCGAGTGTGCTGTTTCTGTTCGTTTGTTGTTTTTTTTTTCATTTAAATTTGGGATTTTGGCACCGGACGACAGTGAAAGTGGATATAGGTAGGTACTTTTTTTCCCCATTATCTTTAATCTCTTTTCGTGGATCACGTACCCATATCGTAGGTTACTAATCGTCGCGTTTGTCCCCGCCAGTTTTCCATTTTTCCGTCAGCGCGACTCTACGCAAAACGATGTACCTATTTATTGCAATATGAGTACAACTAGGCCGCGGAAAAAAAGTAAAACCATACGATAATCGCCCGCATCGGCCGACTTTTCGGTTTCGAGATTTTCGGAGGCCTTGCGCGCAATTGACCCGCGAGAATTAGTCGAATATTCACATGCTCGTGGTTATGTAGCTATTATTATCTGGTAGGCATGTACAGGTGGGTAGTTATAATGTTATATACCTACCTAGCTGCTAGATGATAATTATTTATCTATTTCGAATGAGCGTGCAGCTGAGTCGCCCGGAGCACTGAGACTGAATGTTATTATATTTTAAGATATACGACAGGCCTGTTATCGAGTTTTTCGTTCCGGTCCCCGTCGTAGTACGGTCGTTTAGTTGTTACCTATTAATATTAAATAGATTCGACTATTCGAGCATATATAAGATATGGTATTTTTGATGTGATTTACGAGAACACTAAAGGTCATATGAACTTGTTTTTCAAAATATGCAGACCCCGTGATTATGTGTCAATTTTCACTCAAGCAGACGTTCGAAAAAAAGTAGATGTGGCCAATTAAATTTGCCTGTTGTTGTAAATTGTAATAATGATGAAATAAAGGCTAATTCAAGTTTATTGCAGCCTCCTAGTCCTACAAAAAACAAACAAATTTAGTTTATATTTAATAGTATAAGGTAAGAATAAGAGTAGATATATTATTAGGTACGGTATATATACAATAATATGTAATGTAATAATAATAATGTATAGGTACATACATAATAAGTGGCCGCAGTTATTACAAGCTGTTACGTAATATGAGATACTTTTTTTGCTTCGAAAAGAAATGTGTTTGGTGTAAAATGAAAGTTAATATCCGGACTATCTATAGAGAAGTGGCTACATAAATCTGCATTCGGTTTTCAGAAGCTTTATGATTGCGGTGATTGCGAAATCTATTTTTACATACTTACCTACTACGGTTATAAATGCTCAAAATATTATTATGATGACCACCGGATACCACCGAACGTGTGTATGTAACAGTGTCTGGTTGTGGATATAGGCACCTATAATAATATGTTACTATTAGTAATAATATACTAATATTATTAAGTTGGTTCCTGTTATAAGTAATAATCGAATTAATGCCATTTTTGCATTTTGTCGTCTTCTAAAAACTGTACGACTTTTGTCCCATTTAAATATTTAATCATTTCGCTACATTTATTATACTGATACAGGTGTGTGGTCCGTGATCGTCGTCGGAGTCTGTATACTTATAATATTGTGATAGATTTAAACGGAATCAAGACGTGTCTCGCATGTAGTTGGCGAGATATGCCTCGTGAATCCGTGGCACAACATCAAAATAGTAAAAAGAAACGAATAAAGATGGATGCTCACGACATTCTATATGTGTAGACGGGACGCGCATAGGCTATGCGCCCTACGTGTTATTGCTAATATGTGTTATCCTAAGTACATAAAAATTTAAACGTCGAACGTTTGAATGTGCATTGTTATACGCTCAAACTTAAAATATAATGATATTACCTAGTAACTCGCGTTTTCTTACGTCATAGGAACACGACGAATTTAAAAACTGTCTTTACTTGCAAAAGAAAGGGAACAGAACGCATTTATTTTTACCAATATAATAAATTTAAAAAATGGTTGTCATTGGAGTATATCGCACGTATATGATGATACAATAAAATCACATAAAATATAATACAATTATTAAGTATAGTCGTATTTAAATTTATGGTTACTTTCGATGTTTGGATATATTATAGGTATATACAACTTCAAAAGTAAAAGCACTTTCAGTGGATTTCAGATTTTACTCTTAAAGTGAATTGTCAAGGATTCGAAGGTTCACGTTGTGAATTTGTGATTGTTTAATTTTCTTATTAGGTCAGTATTAGTTTAAGGTTGATCACATGATCTATAGAACCATAAACAGCTTAAACTAAAATATAAATGAATAATTTGATTTTACAGAACATTATTTCACTACGTTACACGTCTTGTAATTGCATAAAATATGAGACTATGTTTATAACAAATATATACTTATGTATTAAAGCGCTGAGTAGTGGCATGTGACATAATTTAAAGCTGCAGACACAATCTGAATGTATAAATACTATAATGCGTTGCTTCTAAACTATATTAATAAGTTAACATTTTAATATGATATAAACTACAAAGGAATACAAATTATAAATTAGTAAATATAATTATGAAAATAACACAGACAACGTTCTATAATTTCAAGGTACTTGATTTATTTCAGATATCCTTTTGAATTATCAATTACATAATGTTTTATATTTTGACAACTATGCACAATATGACTCTTATGATGAGTTACATTTTATATTCAAAGGTTGACCGAAATTCAAATAACCGATACCTTTATAAATAAATAATATTTACTTCGTGTCCAAACTGGTAAACGGAATGATATCTTGTTCTGAGCTTCTGGATGTAGTATAGTTTCACGTCTCTCAATTATACTGGTCAAGTGGTATCGTTCCTGTCCTACCTTCTCTATAAAACACCACCAAAAAATCATATGGGCTAACCTAACCGCACTGCACGCACATACAATCGATTGGAAAACGTCGACATATTCAATATAAAAAGCCTGTCATAACGTCATCCCTAAAATTATAAATTTATATATATTCCTTTTTTCATGTATCATATTATTTCATCGCAAATGTTAATATACCTAATTCAGTAATGTAATATTAATATTTTCTTTATATCTAACTAAATACTAACTGTTAATTTATGTATTCGTATGTTGTACTCGAGCCCAAAACTTTAACAAATAAATAAATAATGGTACCGATTCGTTTACCACACCGTCTATTTAATTTACCAATACCTAAATATCTTTCGTATCTTGTGCTAAATTATAAACACCATACACGCGTATCAACATACTGACCAATAGAAGTGTAAAATAATTAAAATAAACGTACGCTACAAAATTCTGGTTGAACATTCAATACCTTGACACCCCCCCCCCTGGCTACGGTCTTGGATATACCTCTATATGAACATTTATTATGTAATTTAAGATTTTTTTTGTTTAAAAATATTAAAGATACATAGGCATGAGATTATGTTTTTATTTAAAGTTGACAAAATTCGCCAAAATCTCGAACTTTTGCAAATAATTTTACGTGCGTGAAGTTGCCCCCCCCCCTCTACACTTTAATCCAGGAATTAAGAATTTGACGGCCCATCTTTATTCACATTTGAACCTGCTATCAAACATTTCTGTTCAACTTGGATTTTAAATTAAAGATATTTATTATTTATTTTAGATTTTTTTATTAATTTACATTTTTTATTAATTATGGATTTTTATTATTACATGTTTTATTAATTTAAGTTAATTTATTAATAAACATTTTTTTTTATTAATTTAGGCATTTTATCCAATTCAGAATATTCTTTATTAATTTTAGATTTTATATTAATTTATGCTTTTTATAAGTATTATATTTTTTTATTAATTGAGAATTTTTATTAAATTTTTTATTATATTAGACTTTTTATTTAATATAGACTATTTCTTATTCATTTTGGTTTTTATTAATATTACATTTTTAGTAATTTAGGTTCATTTAGTAATATCACATTTTTTTTTTAATTTGGGATTTTTATTTAATCAAGAATATTTTTTATTCAAATTACATTTTGACTGTTAAAATATAGATTTTTGTCCTCAACTTGACTTTTTAATGAAATAAAATTTACAATTCATCGTCTTTTTTATTCCAGTTTTATCGTTTTATTAAATATCGAATCTTTTTTTTTTATTTATTCAATTTAGATTAATTTCTCAAACATAGATTTTTATCTAATTAGATTAAAAAAATGCAGAATAAATCTAGAAAAGAAGTTCAATAAAAAAAAATTCAATAAAAAATCCTAAATTAATAAGTGTATAGTTTTAAAAAAATATTCTTAATTAAATAAAAAAAACCTAAATGAGTAAAAAAAAAGTCTACAGTTTATAAAAAAAAATATTTTTTATCGAATAAAAATGCCAAAATTAATATAAAAAAGTATGTAAGTAAGTAAGTAAAGCTGGTGACGGAGTACCGGTTGCGGGGTCTATGGCTGAGCGGTGAGTCGAAGAAGTGATGCTTGGCGATGGCTATGGCGGTGCTAGAAGTCTATATTTTATACTACTGTCATAAATGGTTATAACATCAATTAATGACTTATCAAAAAGAAAGAGCAAAAAAAGATGTAAGAAGAAATAATTAATATAAGATGAAATAATTATGTTCGTTTACAGTAAGGTTTAGGAACAAATTAGAAGCTTACACATGTACATATTTCAATATCATATTATAATTATCATTTATTAATATGTTTATTTATTGACCTATTTGACATAGAAAATTCTCCATATGTTATCACTTATCAGTTATCAATCATCACTCATCGTTTTCTACTGTTTAGTTGACTTTTATTATTTTTTGATCCGAAACAAGAACCACAACCACATAATATTATTTTTAAGGAACCAAAATCATAACTAAAACTCTACAATATTATTTTCATGATACCCAATTTAGAACCAGAACCTTAAAATATAATTCTTTAACACCGGACAGAACCGAAACAGCCCCTGTCTGACGAAATTAAACTTAATAAAGTATAAAGCCCTATAAAAATTCTCAAATTATTTTCAGTCTGAAACTATATAGGTACCTATAATAACCATTTTTATTTTTATATTTATATGTAAGATTTGAAAATTCAATATGAGGCTCTTTAGTATAGCTATATAAGTTTTTCTACCACAAAAAAAAATACATTACTGCAGACAATAGTCATATGGAAAGTCGAATTAATTTTTTATGAGCGTTTGAAACTTTAAAGTTCAAATTTTTACGACATTATCCATTGTAAATCCTTTAAACTCTTTCTTATCCTGTAAATTAACAATTTCTCATCGACTGATTTTCTTATTTTTGTGTATTTGCAAACTTCCAACTGTAGATATTATATACATTTATTCGTATACTGCAGCACAATGTGGATGTATGGTACATTCAAAATTCAAATCCAAACAGCGACCCACGTGGTATTTATGTAATTTTAGTATTTTGCTTTGTACGGCGAGTGAATTCTTTTAAATTAAGAATGAATCTTATTTAATTTAAGAAAATATACAAATATTTCAACAGTTAGATAGTGTAAATTATTTTAAGAAGTGGTATTCAACTCACGCGTTTCTCTATAGAACCTCTACGAGTATTGCTTTATATATTCAAAATACTGCAGCTCACAATCTCATATTATAACACGATGAATGTGACATTATAATAATAGTTAATAATTAATAACCTAACAAAACCAGTATATGTTCGAGTACCTATAATGTATTTACTTTAGGAATAACTGCATAAAGCATATAGATGTCGTCAATATATACTCTGCTTATGTGTAGGGTTTAACGATATAGGTTAGAAAAATAAAACACACCTTGATTTGACTTAAGGTTTTTTTAAAACCTGATTTGCACTTTTTTCAACTCATGCCCAGCAAAACAATTTGTTTGTAATTTTAATTCCATTATTTTTTTTAATAACTTTTACTTGTAAATAATTTCTATCTGAAAAAATGATTGATTGAATGGAAGTTACACTATCGACAAATCAGATAGAAATTTGAAAAATTGTTTAGACGTTAAAATTAGAGAAATACGTGCATAAATCGAACATTTACACCACTTTCAACTTCATTTTTTTAAGATAAAACGACTTCATACCATATACTATAAATTATTATAAAAGTAAGTCAAAATATTTAAAAAATATAATTAAATTCTAATGTAAACTCAAAACTGTGGAAGAGTTCAAAAAAATTTTGTTTTTCTACAAATGTACAAAAAAAAGTTTAAAATTCGATTTTTTCAAAAATTTATAAATCAAATTCAAGATTATAATTATGTTCAAAATAATTTGTGTTATAATTGTTAGCATTCTTGTTAAACATATCCGCATCAACATACACGCATAAACAATATAGGTACTATCTATATAAATAAATATCAATTAAATTAAAATATATACAAAAACTATTTCTCATATTATGTGTCCATAGTAGCATTGATTATAAATACTATAATATTTTGTATTTATAATCAATGATAATAGGTAGGTACATATCTTTTCAAAGAGTGTTACACAAAAATCATAAATTATATTATTTCGGCCGTAACTAAATTTGCTCTTGGTAATTTTGTTTCTTAAAAAACCTTGGTCAATCAAGATGCAGTCCCCACCGAAAACCTTTGTTCGTCGATTATAATATCATTATTCCAAGATTTCCAAATGACCCACTTGCAGTGACGTAGTATGTTGGTACCTAGTAAAAAAATCAAATCTTTTCGTTTTGCAAATATTCTAATAGATATGGAGTACCTATCAACATATTTGACTTTTCCACTGATCTTCATGACTACATAACTTCTCATCATAGTCATCATACGTATTTACATTAATGAAACTTATACCATTCAAATATCTTCATATGCTATAGTATACCTATATTGAGATGGACAGTTTTTTAAACACAAATTAATAAGTTATTTTATATATATCACAACAGTGACATGTCAAGGTTGTTACAGATGTTTTGAGAAGATGGGAAATTACATTTTCCATTTTTAAGACCGTAATTGGAGCGAAACGAGCTGATGGAATCTCAGAGATTAGTTTTTATCTTGTGAAACACTGTTTAAATTTTTTTTATGTTTCACAGTCAATTTGAATGATTTGAAATTTAAAAAAAAAATGATTTTAAATGTTTTTTATGCAGACCTATCTGATTTGGTTACTATTAGCAGAACAAGTTATAGTATACATACATAATAATAACCGAGGGATATAATATGTAGGCAGTGGTTTTACAAAAACGTAATTTTTTGATAGACGTGAGAAGTCTCCTTTTAGAGAAGAAAAAAAAGACGAAACTTTAACAGTGAGGCTAGTTTCTGGTAGTAAATTGGATTTAGTTAGTAATTGGGATCTTAAAAGTAAAAAACTAGTTATAAATAGGAAAAATTAACAACAACAAAATGTTAAACTGGAAAATGCATGTTATTTAGATTTTTTCGTTAAAGAAAAAACACAATGAGTAGGCCTGAAAGTTAAATTATCAGTAAAATATTATAATTTTCTAGACGTGCTATATTTTTTTTCATTTTAATTTGGTTCGTCCTCGTGCGTCATAAAACGATAAAATCTCTCTACATTTCTCCACATTTATTGTTTAATACTTTAATTCAACCTCTACACAATTTTACCTTAACTATTTTTAAGTTAATAATTTCGTATATATTTTTCCTAGTTTTACCACAAATGTGCAGAATTTTCTTCGCTTTTCTTAAAAATAATTTTTCTTAAAATCATAAATATAAAAATTATTTTACTTGCTGCAGAGAGCATTCATTTTATTAAGATTATTTTAGTCATCCTAAAGTTGAATAAAAAAAATATCTTTGACTGTATGTGCCTACTGCCTATGCTGCTCCAATGTATTGATTTTACAATTATGTGTGTTTTTATTTTTGTATCTGTCATCACGGGTTGTGGCTGTAAAAGTGATTAGATTTTCTTTAACAGCAACTTTTCTGGTAGGAAAGTGAATCTAGCTGGTGCGTCGGGAGGTCAAAATTTAAAATTCAAAATAGTTTTCAAAAGTGACTGGAAAAACAAACAAAAAATTATGGACAAACAGGAATATTTACTCAAACCCAATTTTTGAAAAAATAGATTTTGGTTTTTATTGTTAATGTAAAAAAAAATTGACCATATAGTTACATGACATTTTCACTGAATATTTTTGTTAACATTTTCTATACACCATAAAATTTTCAAAATATTTTGACTAAAATTAAATTATTTACGAAGTATAACATTTTTGATTATTTTTTTTTTTTTTTTCTATTAATATCTATAAAAATATGTTAACTATGTCAAAAAACTTGGAAATATAATACAAGATTCCTCATAAGTTATTGTTATTAAAACCTTTAAAAAAAGTTGAGCTTAAGTCCGCAATAATTTTTTATGAATTTTATATTTTGACAGAATACGTAAAAATCATAAGAATTTGCAAATTATTTTAAGTTAGAAAGTCATAAAAAATGTTCTTATCATATCTAATATTTAAAAATTATTATACAAGATTCCTTACAAGTTTTCTTCTTTTACCAAACAAAACAAATTCTTTCAGAAAGTCAAATTACATTTTTTTGAGAGTTTGAAGTTGAAATGTTTACAACATTTTATATTCACTAAATTTCTCATGTAACGATTATCTTATTTTATTGAAATTCAAAAACGAATAACTGTAGATATATACTTGAAACTTAGACCATATGTTTATTTTATCAATTCATATTATATACTTGAAACAATTTTCAAAAAATGTTGACTTGTTTTGAGCTGTTTACAAACATTATAAATTTTCATTTTCTTAAATTTTTATAAATTTATTAAATTTTCAATTTTTATAGCTAAGGATTTCAAATTTAAAACAAGACCGACTTACGCAGTTTTTTTCGTAACTAAAAAATCTGAAAAATATATTGATACAGTGAAAGGAGAGCACGGGCGCCCGTAGGCAAATGCATTTAAAGAAACAAAAAAAAAATTTTAAAAATGTACGTGCCTATAGTATTTTCTCAGGGCTCGGCATTAATGTGTTGTCAAATTAAATTATTCTATAAATAGTGTGCAGTCACTGATGTATTTGCTAAAAAATGGTGTGATTATGTACTATTAAATAGAATAGCACAATACTAAGGAATCGCAGTAGGTAACCACGATTAACTACCTATAGTAATAGTTATTTATATACTATCTATAGTCGTGTACCTAATAAGTAATAACTACCTAAGGCTTTCACGTAAAGATAGGTGATGTTGGTAAAAACCTTATCATAAAGTAAAAAAAAGTATCGCTTATCTACCTAATTATTATTTTATTTAACCTCTTATTAAACAAATTAAGTAGGTACAAGTATAGTTTGTACTTTGCATAGATCGTTGTGGATATTTCTTAAGGTAGATATAGTTTTTTGCAAATGATTTTAAATTGGTATGGAATCCTTGAGTATAAATATGAGTTACACAAATTACCTATAATAAACACAATTCCAAATTAATAATGACATATTTTCCGCTAGCAGTATTTGATGAGGGAATGCAGGGTTCCCAAACCCGTCTGAAAAACACAATATAGCCATAAAACGTAGTTCACCGATAGATAGCGTAGTATTTCGGCAAAAACCACCGATTTAACAATGCTACACATCAATTTTGGTGATTTTTTAACCCTTTCAGTCCCCTTGTCTACTTTAAGAGACATCGACTTAAATAATTCATAACAAAAGCGTAATCTTTTAAACTAATGTGATATAGGGTTATTCTTGTTAATAATTGTATGTAGAATAGAATAAAAATATCTATTTTGGTACATAGTCAATATAAACAATTTTATCAACGGTTATATTTGACGACATTTGGCAATGAAAATAATCGATGTTTCGAGTATTCTTATTGTGTATAACTTGTCGTTTATAAGAATTTACACATCGTGTTATTTTTTCTTCCATGGCTAACATATAAAGAATAATGTTATAACAGTTTCTAACGCTAAATTCTTATCGGATAGTGAGAAACAGCTGTTTAGGCGCATGTCTCTTTAAGTAGACACCGGGCCCCTATGCCTGTCGTGAAGTGTGATACAAGCACGTGCCGCGGGCGTATCACAATTCACAATGCACATCGTGCATTTATGCGCCAAACGGCTGAACGTGTACTTTGTTTATTTATTATACATTTCAAACAGGCCACAGAATATAATATATTTCTTCACGGTGTATGTATAAATTGTTGTCATATAATAGGTAATATCATATATACTAATAATATAATATTGAAAATTATACAAATATTTTTATAATGGCAAATGGTTTGAGTGAAAGAGATATTTTAAATTTACTTGGTGACGGAACCGTATCTGATATTGACGAATCTGATGAGGAAATAGTAGATAATTTTCAGAATGAAGAGCTAGATAATTTACTTGAGCAGTTTGATCAGTGGGAAGATTATACAGAACATGATTTAATTTTGCCGGAACAGTTAGAATTTAATTTACAATCACCCGAACCATTTGTTTTTTCTAATAAAAATCAAATTAAATGGCAGACAAGCCCTTTCAAACAACCAAACATTAATTTAGATGATTTAGAAAACATAATATATCCCACAGAAATGCCTAGTTTATTAGATTATTTCGCAGAATATCTCGATGACACAGATTTTTCAAATATGGCTTATTTTACTAATTTATATTCTGTACAGAGACAAAATAGTCGATTTAAACCAACTGATGCATCTGAAATAAAAAGATTTATTGGTGTACATATTATAATGGGTTGCCTAAAATACCCTCGAATTCGACTGTACTGGGAAGATTATTACCAAGTTAAACTTATAAGGGATAGTATGCCACGAAACCGATTTTTTTCATTACGATCAAATTTTCATTTAATTGATAATAACAATATTCCTCGCGATAACACGGACAAATTTATTAAAGTTCGACCTATTTATGACGCGATTAACAAAAAAATTAAGTCAATACCCAAAGAAAGAAATCTGAGTGTTGACGAACAGATGATACCGTTCAAAGGTCATTTACAAATGAAACAGTATGTCAAAGGAAAACCATGTCCTTGGGGCATAAAAGCATTTCTTCTTTGTGGTTCTAGTGGCATGGTTTATAATATTCTTCTGTACCAAGGTAATACGACAGAGATAGACCAATGTATGCTGAAAAAATTTGGACTGGGAGCAAGTGTGGTTTTGCATTTGACAAAATATGTAGAAAAAAAAAAACATTTTTTATTTTTTGACAACTTTTTTTCTACTTTTAATTTGATGGAGCAATTAACCCAAAAACAAATTTATGCTGTTGGGACTGTAAGAACAAACCGATTTGCAAAACCTCCACTTTTGTCTGACAAACAATTATCCCGAATGGGCAGGGGAACTGCGTATGAAATTTGTACAAACATGGAAAATTGTAATTTGTGTTTAGTCAAATGGTTTGACACGCGAGCAGTAACTTTGGTTTCAAACTTTGTTGGATCGGGAAACTCGGAAACTATTCAACGTTGGGACAAAAAGACAAAATCTTATATTGATGTCGAAAGACCTGAAATCGTAGCACTATATAATCAATCGATGGGTGGTGTTGATAAGGTCGATCAATTGATCAGCTATTATAGGACATTTATTCGATCTAGAAAATGGACCATGAGGATGATTGTCCACGCTGTGGATTTGATTGTAACTAACTGTTGGCTACAATACTTAAAGGACGCAGAACATTTTAAAATACCGAAAAAAAATATAAAAGACCTCTTACACTTTAGAATGGATTTAGCTGAAAATTTAATTCGAGTAGGCAAGCCATTAACACCCAAAAGAAAAGGGCGACCACGAAATAATGGAAATGAAGACGAACCAACTTCTAAAGCTGCAAAAGTTGACTCTACTCGTCAACCAGATGACGTTCGCTTCGATCAAGTTGACCATTTACCTGGATTTGACGAAAAAAATTTTCCATCAAGGTGTAAGAACCAAAATTGTGTGAAAAAAGGTAGGAAAACTCACGTGTTTTGCATCAAGTGTAACGTTCATTTATGTTTAGACAAAACAAGTAACTGTTTCTTAAAATACCACCAAAAATAATAATTATCAAATGTATATTTTATTCTTTTTAAATTTTTAATGTCTAATGTTTTGTTCTACAGAAAAAATTTTATTTTATTAATTTTTCAGTTTTTTATTATTATTAAAAGGTTGTTATGAGTTGTAACATTTTATTTTATTTTAAATTTTTAAAACTGTTAATAATGTTATTTACGATTATAAAAGTTGATTGTTATTATTTTATAATATGTAATGTTAAAAATAAATAGTTTTTCGTTTTATTCTCAGTATAGCAATTATTATTATTCTACAACCATTTGGACCCAGTGTCTCTTAAAGTGGACACTTCCGTAACTTTTTTAATTTAAAAAAAAAAAAAATTAAAAAATTAATTTTTATTTTAAACAAGTTAGTTTTATATGAAAAAACAAAAAAAAAAATAAAAAACGATGTATAANTTAACCCTTTCAGTCCCCTTGTCTACTTTAAGAGACATCGACTTAAATAATTCATAACAAAAGCGTAATCTTTTAAACTAATGTGATATAGGGTTATTCTTGTTAATAATTGTATGTAGAATAGAATAAAAATATCTATTTTGGTACATAGTCAATATAAACAATTTTATCAACGGTTATATTTGACGACATTTGGCAATGAAAATAATCGATGTTTCGAGTATTCTTATTGTGTATAACTTGTCGTTTATAAGAATTTACACATCGTGTTATTTTTTCTTCCATGGCTAACATATAAAGAATAATGTTATAACAGTTTCTAACGCTAAATTCTTATCGGATAGTGAGAAACAGCTGTTTAGGCGCATGTCTCTTTAAGTAGACACCGGGCCCCTATGCCTGTCGTGAAGTGTGATACAAGCACGTGCCGCGGGCGTATCACAATTCACAATGCACATCGTGCATTTATGCGCCAAACGGCTGAACGTGTACTTTGTTTATTTATTATACATTTCAAACAGGCCACAGAATATAATATATTTCTTCACGGTGTATGTATAAATTGTTGTCATATAATAGGTAATATCATATATACTAATAATATAATATTGAAAATTATACAAATATTTTTATAATGGCAAATGGTTTGAGTGAAAGAGATATTTTAAATTTACTTGGTGACGGAACCGTATCTGATATTGACGAATCTGATGAGGAAATAGTAGATAATTTTCAGAATGAAGAGCTAGATAATTTACTTGAGCAGTTTGATCAGTGGGAAGATTATACAGAACATGATTTAATTTTGCCGGAACAGTTAGAATTTAATTTACAATCACCCGAACCATTTGTTTTTTCTAATAAAAATCAAATTAAATGGCAGACAAGCCCTTTCAAACAACCAAACATTAATTTAGATGATTTAGAAAACATAATATATCCCACAGAAATGCCTAGTTTATTAGATTATTTCGCAGAATATCTCGATGACACAGATTTTTCAAATATGGCTTATTTTACTAATTTATATTCTGTACAGAGACAAAATAGTCGATTTAAACCAACTGATGCATCTGAAATAAAAAGATTTATTGGTGTACATATTATAATGGGTTGCCTAAAATACCCTCGAATTCGACTGTACTGGGAAGATTATTACCAAGTTAAACTTATAAGGGATAGTATGCCACGAAACCGATTTTTTTCATTACGATCAAATTTTCATTTAATTGATAATAACAATATTCCTCGCGATAACACGGACAAATTTATTAAAGTTCGACCTATTTATGACGCGATTAACAAAAAAATTAAGTCAATACCCAAAGAAAGAAATCTGAGTGTTGACGAACAGATGATACCGTTCAAAGGTCATTTACAAATGAAACAGTATGTCAAAGGAAAACCATGTCCTTGGGGCATAAAAGCATTTCTTCTTTGTGGTTCTAGTGGCATGGTTTATAATATTCTTCTGTACCAAGGTAATACGACAGAGATAGACCAATGTATGCTGAAAAAATTTGGACTGGGAGCAAGTGTGGTTTTGCATTTGACAAAATATGTAGAAAAAAAAAAACATTTTTTATTTTTTGACAACTTTTTTTCTACTTTTAATTTGATGGAGCAATTAACCCAAAAACAAATTTATGCTGTTGGGACTGTAAGAACAAACCGATTTGCAAAACCTCCACTTTTGTCTGACAAACAATTATCCCGAATGGGCAGGGGAACTGCGTATGAAATTTGTACAAACATGGAAAATTGTAATTTGTGTTTAGTCAAATGGTTTGACACGCGAGCAGTAACTTTGGTTTCAAACTTTGTTGGATCGGGAAACTCGGAAACTATTCAACGTTGGGACAAAAAGACAAAATCTTATATTGATGTCGAAAGACCTGAAATCGTAGCACTATATAATCAATCGATGGGTGGTGTTGATAAGGTCGATCAATTGATCAGCTATTATAGGACATTTATTCGATCTAGAAAATGGACCATGAGGATGATTGTCCACGCTGTGGATTTGATTGTAACTAACTGTTGGCTACAATACTTAAAGGACGCAGAACATTTTAAAATACCGAAAAAAAATATAAAAGACCTCTTACACTTTAGAATGGATTTAGCAGAAAATTTAATTCGAGTAGGCAAGCCATTAACACCCAAAAGAAAAGGGCGACCACGAAATAATGGAAATGAAGACGAACCAACTTCTAAAGCTGCAAAAGTTGACTCTACTCGTCAACCAGATGACGTTCGCTTCGATCAAGTTGACCATTTACCTGGATTTGACGAAAAAAATTTTCCATCAAGGTGTAAGAACCAAAATTGTGTGAAAAAAGGTAGGAAAACTCACGTGTTTTGCATCAAGTGTAACGTTCATTTATGTTTAGACAAAACAAGTAACTGTTTCTTAAAATACCACCAAAAATAATAATTATCAAATGTATATTTTATTCTTTTTAAATTTTTAATGTCTAATGTTTTGTTCTACAGAAAAAATTTTATTTTATTAATTTTTCAGTTTTTTATTATTATTAAAAGGTTGTTATGAGTTGTAACATTTTATTTTATTTTAAATTTTTAAAACTGTTAATAATGTTATTTACGATTATAAAAGTTGATTGTTATTATTTTATAATATGTAATGTTAAAAATAAATAGTTTTTCGTTTTATTCTCAGTATAGCAATTATTATTATTCTACAACCATTTGGACCCAGTGTCTCTTAAAGTGGACACTTCCGTAACTTTTTTAATTTAAAAAAAAAAAAAATTAAAAAATTAATTTTTATTTTAAACAAGTTAGTTTTATATGAAAAAACAAAAAAAAAAATAAAAAACGATGTATAATTAAGTCTGGGACTGAAAGGGTTAAAAATAATTTCAAGTCCCTCACTTTCTAAGTAGTACGCAATTTTACGTATACGCAGGGACAAACGGAATAAAATAAAAATAACATTTTACAATTTTAAAATTGTAAAAATATAAAATCATTTTTCATTATTATTTCAACATTGTCGCTCATCACAGAATCTAAAATAATGTATAAATATATAGTTAAGAACGATAAAAATATTTTTGTTAAAAGCGCTATTTTACTCTAAATGCACGAAGATGATAAAATATAAAATTAAACTCTACTACAGCAGAATTTTTTTTCGAGAATTGGATACGTAATAAACTAATGAAAAATAAATTGAGCAACGGATGTACATATTTCCCTCTAGAGATGAGCAATTCTTAAACAAAGAAATAGAACAACAACGATAGAGTCTTATTACACTCAGATAAGTAAGTAATGGATCAATCGAATAGCAATTTATTATAATATTTTGTAATAGTGTAGGCAATCAGAAAACACACAATTTAACGTTAGCTATAGATTTTCAGGATTAAGATAGGCAATTTACAGTACAAATTAACAAATAGCAATGGATTTTTGTGAACCCCTGAATTTTCTTATCAAATACTGATAACAGAACGTAAATTTTAATTAAATATTTTCAATATTCGTTCTAGTAGTTAGTACCTATCTATAGTTTTAATTGTTGACAATATTGCGTCTGTACTCTGTTGATTGTTCTGTAATTGTGATTTGTATACGTGCGCTCAGGTCCTGGAGACTTGAACTGTTTAACTAGGTACCTATTTTTGTGGTAAAATGGTAAGCATTATATTTGAAACAATGATTTATTATAATACAAATTTTGTCCATATTTTTTATTATTTTTAAAATTCCATGAAAACATACATGGGTTACCAATAACCATTGGTAGAACCTATTATTTATATCTACGATTTTTGAATCGTTAATACTTAATACCTATGAATGTTATACAAATCAATAAACATGCTATACCTATTATTGCATTTTACATATTGTGCAAACATTTTTGCAATATGACACTAACCATATCATATACCATTAGCCAAATAAAAGAATCATATTTCAAACAAAATTAATTTCACAAATGTTTTGTCAGACACATGTTAAGTTAAACTTGAAACTAATAGTTGTACAATTTATTTAAATGTAACAAGTCATAAACATAGTTACGTTTGAATAACTATAAAATTGAATATGTATATTTGTTTAAAAAACCCACGCATGTCCCTTCAGATAAGGAATCTCATACTTATAAAATCAAAATGTATCTTATTACCTACTAGTTAAATACATTTATTTATGATATGATGCTATTGTATTTCATTATTTTGTGTTTACAGGGTACTAAGGTGTGTGATATTGGCGACGATGTTAAGGAAACATTGAGAAAGTTTCGGTTCCGTAAAACAACCAAAAATGCTGCTCTTATAAGTAAGCCATTTTCAATATCGATATACATTTTTGATTTTAAAGATTAATCTTATTTGGTTTTATATTTTGTTAATAGTGAAAGTAGATAGAGAAAAACAACAAGTATGTGTAGATGAAATGTTGGATGATGTTACTCTTGAAGAACTAAGAGAAATTTTACCTGGTCATCAGCCACGTTATATTATTTATTGCTGTAAAATGGAACACGGAGATGGACGAGTGTCATTCCCAATGTGCTTCATTTATTTCACCCCGAGAGGTACTTTATTATAGTTTATAATGAAATTTATTATCTCTTAACATTTGTTATTTACTTTAGATAGTCATATGGAATTGCAAATAATGTATGCAGGCACTAAAATGGCGTTACAACGTGAAGCCAACTTGACTAGGGTGTATGAAGTAAGAGAATTGGATGAAATGACCGATGAGTGGTTACAAGACTGTGTTATGGGAAAGTAATATTTTGTATGCATTTAAAACGGTTTATAAATGACATGAAATAGATTTTAAAATGAATATACAGTTTTAAAAAAATTCCATTAAACATATATAAAACAAATATTGACCCATTTTCATATTAAATTATCTACACATTCTTAGATATTAAAGTAGATAGAATCAGGTAAAAACCACTAAATAAAATTGAACCGTTCATTGAAATTTGTTTTTATAATATTTGAATTACCACATCAAAATATTTTATACAGTAATTATTGACTACCATTTTAGGTTTTTATTTTATTATTCTTTAATCTTTTGGGTATATTTAAAATATTTGAGTATGCTTAACATTTTAACTATAGTAAACATTCCTTTTGATTTTGCACTTGTGTGTATTATGATAAAGTATTTTTTTAAATTGTATATCATAATTTTTTTACCCAAAAATCATCTAAACCCTGTTTTGATATGAATACTATATTTTTAATAATTTAGATTATCTAAATTTTAAATGTGTGATTTTTTTTACTTAACTATATTTATAAATCATTTATACATACAATTTTACATACTATTTGTATTATTAAAACAGATAATTTTTAAGTGAATATATATTTTAGAACACATTATTTACTGTTAAATTGATCTATGTTCATATATTTATTTTTATTTTTTTTTGTTAAAAAATAAATTTTAAGTTTGTTAAATTATATTTTTAAGATATCCGTGGTGTAATCTATTCTTTAAAAATTACACTTGCTATTAGATTATAATATACAGAATGTCATTTTTTTTTTAAATAATAAATGATCATCTGTGTTTTCATATTATTGGTTAAATTTACTAGACATTTTGTTATGTAAATATATATTTTAAAAGAAACTAGGTATATTCTAAAAAAAATGTACCTATGTTAAATTTCACCAACAGTAAACTATTATGCCATGTTTAACAACCATAATCACGTTGACTTTTAGAATGTTGGTTCTTAGTTATTGGATTGGTTACCAGAGCTTGGTGGCTTGGTGATATTAATTCATATTTAACGAGATAATTATAATAACAAATCAGTGGTCGTTAATTATAACTACTGTTTAATATTGTGTATTGTGTATACACAGGACATTCTTTGGTTAACAACCAATTATTCAGCTAAATCTTGGTAAAAGGATTATTTGGAAAAAGTTATAATGAAACATTAGTAAACAATAATGTTAAGATAATAATATTGATTAATGATCACTCAATAAGTATATATTATCTTTATTTATAAATTAATAACAAAAATTTAGTGTGATCTTAATGTACAAATAATATGACTATTGTATAAAATAATTAGACAATGCTTTTTCAAATTTTACAAAAATTTAATAGTTAAGTGCATCTGTATACTGTAATAGACACCTGTAATACCTTTAAAATGTACTAGCTAAGTGTAAAGCATTTTTTATAAGTCATTACATGTATCATATTATTATTTTTTTTTTTTAGTTTTATATCCTTATGAGACCAACTAATTAAAAATATTTATAACCATATAAAAAATATCATTAAAATATAAAAACATAATGATAATAAAACGTTTAAAGTTATATAATTAATAATGATGGCCTTATGTTAATATTTAAATTTTTATAGTAGAGTTTATAATATATTTACTAATATTGTACTTGTTTCTTGTACGTATCAATGCATTAAACATAAAAAAATTTAATTTTAATCTATATAACATAATAAATTAGCAATCTGGTACATATTAATATGTATGGAATTACAGTTTTTTTAAAGCTTTATTAATACAAAATTGAAAATAAAATAACTAATGACAAAATATTAAATAAATAAAAATGTACAAATCATATAAATACATATCACTAAGAGTGACTTTTAACATTTATTATGTTTATTTATTAATTATACACTTAAAAAAGTTGTAATAAGTTACAAACTAAACAAAAATGCGAACACATCACTGAACACATTATTAGGTAGATATTGTATTATATATTTATATACATATACACACATACCTTTATATTATAAGTATATTGTGTATGTGAAGGAATATATATTATGTTTCTATAAAACAAACTACAAGTCTCAAGTATGATTAGAGGTACTTAGAAGAAATGTTTTTTATTTAATGAATATAGAGTCTCAAATTGTTTTGGGCAACGTCCGGTTCTGGTAGAGTAAACACCATACTCACACATTGGCAACAAACACTGACCCGATGTAATGCAGCTGTTGGACAAAAAAACAATGTTTAAATTTGTTTAAACTTTTTTATTGAATTATTTAATTATGTAATAATAATTGATTTTAGTAAATAATTTTTCTGAAATTGAATGATATTTTATTTATAATATTATCTCTAATATACTAATGAAGTTAATATAGTGCCTAAAGGCTAAAGTAAATAAAATGTGTGTAGAATAAACATTACGTACTACTTATCGTGATGGTTAAAATACACGTTGCCTTTCTTGTATCGGATGCATTCTCGTTGTTTGTCGAAACAGTCACACGAACATGAACCGTTGGTTGAATAACGTACAGTGTATTCCGTGGGGCACTTGCAACTATATTATATAACAACAATTATTCAATTATTGATTATTGTATTAGATAATTGACATACACTTAGGCAGATGGTTAGTTGATGGCGAGCACATGCACCATTGTCCATTAGTCACAAAGGTTAGGTTTACGTTGTTTCATTTAAACAATCTATTTTATTTCTTTGCTTAGTATTTTTAGTTACCATTCATCAACTAACTAAACATTTACCTTAGATTTTCAATCTCCAAGAACAAAAAGTATAAAAATGTTAAAATACCCATAGGCGTACATAGGAGGAGGGGCGCTAGGGACTGCTAAGGCTAACTACTAAGTACTACCGAGTCTCATATTAGAACTAAGATAAATTGAGTCAAATTTTTCATCATATATATTTTATATTGTTTTTTAAAGTATGAAGTTTGTATACCTATTATTTTTAATTTAAATTCCATTTTTACTTAAATATTCAGAAATTATATTTATAAATTATTCTGTTTAAATATCTAATAATAATTTTTCAACATTAAATATGTAACTAGGACTTAGTAGTATTCATACACTTTACACACTATAAACTGTGACTGTTAAATGTCAATAGTTGAATAGTGTTCTGTATGATAATTCTGTAATAATAATATAGCATGGTCGCATGGATATGTGATATGAATATAAGATCTATTTTTATAATTTTAGAGTAGGTGCTAGGTAGGTGCCAAATACCTTAAACATCGCATCAAATTAATACTTATTGACAACCAAGTGGAATTATAAGTGCAACGGTTCCCAACCTGTGGTGAGAAAACTCGTATTTGGTACTTAAGAGAAGACCATTTTTTAAACAGCTAAAATATTATTACCTTTACATTATTTTTGTTGATAAGTGTAAAAAAAAACTTATTTGGTCAAGTGGTTAGGAGAAATGTGTAAGTGGTACGTGGACATAAAATGGTTGGGAACCGCTGTATTAGCTATAGTGCAATGATAATAGGCTATAACACATATTTAAGTTAAAGATAAAATAAAAAATTACTTAAAAACCATCTTATGGTTATAGGGTAGTAATAGGTACCTATGTGCTATTGTGCTATGTCAAGGGTGGAACTAGGATTTTTTACGCCGAGGAAAACATTAAAATTACACCTAATCATAGACCAAGACTCAATTACACTTTCCTACAATTGTTTTCTAATAATAAGCCAAATTAGCACAATTAAATTGATTTATTTGAATATTTAGGAATCATTTACTAATTTTTTGGTTAGAACATAAAAATGAATATAGGAATTGCATTAACTATCAACTATTAATTTTAAATATTTAAATTCCAATAATATTAAAATATTTATTCGAATTCTGTGTGGGATTTAATTTTAAACTTTAAAATTTTTTGATTTCTTTGTGAGCATAGGTACTTAAATGTTAAATAAGAAAAATAGTTTAATACTAATATTAACACCAAATAACTTAACATAGACTTGTAAAAAAATTACTCCCGCTAAAATTTCAAGCCCAGGGAATGATCCCCCGCTATTTCCACCTTTGTCTGTGTGTACAGTTTGAAAAATTTAGCACCCCTCAAAATTTAACTCTAGCTGGTGCACCTATGGGTAAAGATACCTACATACGCCAATATGAGTACATTAATCTCGCGTGATGGCTATTTTAAATGCAATCCTAAATTCACTAAGCTGTACAATATTGTACAAACTGCAGGTAATTAGTTGACGCATATTTATATTACTATAATACAATCTTTAATTTACCTGTTCTGATTATTTTTTTCTGGTCTGTGCCTGAATGGTACTGGCTGATCCGGGGCAACCATGGAGGCAGTCGGCATCGTATCTCTGGGCATCAAGTCGTCGGTTCTTGACTGGCACTCGCACTCGGTATGGTTGTAAAAAAGTAACGATTTCTGGTATGACGATTGCTCGGGTGACTGCCGGTCTCCAAGTCCGGGTAAAGTCTGTGTAAGAAATTCAATGAATAAATGAATCATAAGTGTAAGGATCCAGACTCGTTTAATATGACTGAAGTCGCTTATAAGTTATAACTTATAAGTCTGTCTTAATGGCTAATTGAACTTTGAAGTGACTCGACGATCATCCAAATTAAAAGGTATACCTTCCCGCCATAGCCGGAGATTTAGTGTTTTAGACAAATATTAGGAGATAGACTTGGAATTATTTTTTTAATTGTGCTTATACCTACGTTTAAAAATGCTAAATAATATAAAATAAAACATGATGAAATTTACATCTCGTAATAATCAAACATGATAAAACACAAAAAGTAACAAAACTGCTGATATGTACTTTTTATGAGTACCAAATTTGCACCTACCCAAGTGTAAATACTCAATTTTAATTTCGTTTTATCTCGTGACTGTCTCGTTACAGTGATATAAGAAATGATAGGTACCTACTATAAGTTCTTTAGGTACACAATTTCAGTTGTTCATTAATAATAATTGTCTTATTCAAATATCAACGGCTAGTGATCGCTTTGAAACATTCCTGTATTAGACATCGGAGGAAAACGTCATGTGAAAAATGTAAAATATATAATATTATTAGTTATTAGATACCTATTTTATATGTGTGCCATTCGGCATAGCCAGCCTTCAAAACGAAACTGGCAGGTTACATAATAAAAAAAATAATATATCGCCTAGACACATGCGAGTATGTGACCGCAAAAGATTTATTTGATCTCGCAAACTACCTACCTCTGGGTGGGTAACCTCTACAATATGTATGTACTATAAACGTAAATACCAGAATACGTCTATACATACTGAAAAGGAATTATCGTACATATACTTAGGGGGGCTCCTGGATTGAGCCCTGCTCAATCAGTCATCAGAACGGAGAAAGTCCGACGATTGTATCGATCACGCGCCGATTTTAATTTTTCCACGCACAATACCGGGATCCTTGGTGACGTTTCTATTTTCATCTCGTTCCCGGGTCGTAACCCCTGCCCCACCTACACACTACCATCGACATTTACGCCGCGTGCTATTAACAATCGAAGTATCGAACGAACACTCTGCAATATAATACGAGTATTATATTAGAATGCGTCACCGGCATGCACAAAAGGACCCTCAAATCCATTAAAATAAATAATATTATAATTTATAAGGATCGGAGGGGATTCATCCAATAAATAGGTACTCCGATAGTCCGATAAATACATTTATTTGTATTAATATTTTGATCATCGGGACTAGTAATTCTGTCGTCGTGGTCCTAGGTAGCTAAATACACACACATATTATATATCACGCCATGCAGGCGCGCATCTGTCTCGTTTTTATGGTTGATAGTCGATCATCCCCGCCCGGAGACTGCCGGGATTTCAGGTTCCACGGTGATTTTCATCAGATTTCGGAGTTCAAAACGACACATATGTATTATACCTATAGGGTCCTCGGGCTTGGCTGTTATTGAAATTTGAAACGTGGTCGAACAGTAAATACTGAAGCGAGCAAACATTTTATAAAATGTTTAAACACCGCCCATTCGGTGTATTGTATTATTATTATTTATATGTATTACGATATTGTTAAAATATTATTATAGATTATATAACGTGATCTACATGATGAAACCTTTACGTTTTAAAATTATTATGTATGCAAATATGACCTATGAATGATGATGTCTCGACTGTCGATACACGCGTATGGCGTATACATGACGTATAATTTATAGGTAAACCTAATCACGATATGTTTACACGAAGTGAACTCATTATAATTACTTATTAGATACTTATTATTAGGTAAGTTGTAAGTATGATATACATAGGTACTGCAGTTCTAAAATAGTAAAAAAACATATAAAGTTCATGCAATATTATGTCAATTTATAATAATTAACATAATATTATTATAACACCGATATTATAATATAATTATTACATATTTTCGAGTTTAAGATATATGAATTTCGTAAAATACTAAAATATATTGAATGTACCTACATGAATTGATATTGTATTATAATATTCCTTATCACCTTGAACTACTATAATTAGCTTAAATAGTTGTTTTATTTATTTGTGAACCTATGTGTAATCAAATTTAAAGGTAACGTTACCTTTACCTATATTTTGTCGTACACAACATTACAGTAGTTAGTACAATATGACATTGCCGTTTGCACCATAGATACATTTTATCATAGATATTATTATTGCGTGTAGTGTGTTATATCTTATTGTAATACCTATAGTATAATGTTATCTGGTTATAGAATGCTGAATGAGTATTATTAATAAGTACTACTTAAAGTCTTAAAGATTATAGTTAGGTATTACTACAAATTACAATAGATTCTAGATTATAAGAAATTCTTGACAACTTAATTTTTTTTCATTAATGAACTTATTCAATAACTTCGTTATGAACTGTTAGCTATTACCTTGATAATTTGAAGTTTTGATCATTCAAATATTTTTATTCCCCTAGAACTTCTCGAGTTAATCGAACATTGAAGTAAAATATGTGTTATAAGTTTCAAACATAATTCTTAAATCAGAAAGTCATCGATTGTAAAATATTTAAATAAATAGTAGGTACTATGTAATCAAACAACTCATAGTCGAATTGACAGTTGAGATTTCTTATTTTAGATCCCGAGCGGAGCGAAGAATGTATTGATTTTATAATGATATTGTGTGTGTATTTTATTTATTTTATTTTTGTGTCTGTCATCACGGTTTGGGGTGGTAAAAGTGTTTCGATTTTCTTCGACAGCAACTTTTCTGGTAGGAAAGTGAATCTAGTTAGTGCGCATTAGGGAGGTCAAAATTTGAAATTCCCAATAATTTTCAAAAGCGACAGGAGAAACAAACAAAAAATTAAGGAAAAACGAGAATATTTATACTAAACCAATTTTTGAAAAAATCGATTTTGGTTTTTCTTGTAATTGTAAAAAAATTGACCATGCACGTGACATTTTCTTGAATGTGTTTGTTAACATTTTCTATACACATTAAAATTTTCAAAATATTTTGACTCAGATTGAATTATTTAGGTACTATGACATATGAAATTTTCGATTATTATAATTTTTTTTCGATTACTGTTTATCAAAAAATGTTAACTAGATTAAAAAACTTGAAAATATAATAAAACGTTCATCATAAGTTGTTGTTAGTAGAAATTAATAAAAAAGTTGAGCATAAGTCCACAATAATTTTTTTTTGAATTTCAAGTTTCGACAAAATAAGTAAAAATTACGAAAATTTGCAAACTATTTTAAGTTAGAAACTTATAAACAATTTTCTTTTCATATTTTACTGAAAAAAATTTTTTCCTCAAATTCAAATTAAATTGTTGTGAACGCTTAAAGTTGAAATTGTTAAAACATAGTTTATTCACTAGATTTCTTATGTTTAGATATATATGTTTATTTTATCAATTCATAAACTTGGTAAAATTTTCAAAATATCTTGACTGGTCTCGAGCTGTTCACAAACATTTTTAATTTTTTTCTTAATTTTTTTCTATAAATATCAATAAAATTGTATTGGTTGGGTCAGAAAGCATGAAAATATGCATAAACATTTAAAGTTCAAAATTTGACAACACTTACGAATTGAAAAATGATTTTGTAGTTAAAGTGTATTAAATTTTCAACTTTTATAACTAAGGATTGACAATTTAAGACAAGGTTCCACGTAAGTAGTTTTTTTATAGTTATTTTAAATTCAAATTTATACGAGATCACATATTAACACAGAGAATAACGATTTTAGTAATTTTGTTGTAATTCGGTTCTAAAACAGTCCAATTTTACATTAGTAAATATAATATTTTTCCAAAATCACTGATAATTTTAGGATAATATTACAAATAATATTAATTAAATTTACCGACTACCGTATTAATAATGATGGTATAACAATATAAAATATCTGACATACCGTCTCAGCTCAGAATCGTATACAATGATATCATATCACTGACTTCAAATTTAATAAAATCCATTACAGGCATCCTAGACACCTAATGCATAGCAGAGCGACATCTACTTACCCGCTTTTTTTGTAGTTTATACACTATCAGAGCTATAGATTTATATTAATATACATTTTTAAATTATTAGTAAATTTATATCAAGGGACACTATGTGCATATAATAAATAATATATATACATATAGGTAATATATCATATTAATATTTTTTATTTATTACTTCACGATTCATAATAATATTTTTCTATGTTCTCACTATAATACGATGACCGTTTACGTCGTTGTGGTATAATCATACCATTATTTATTAGGTATCCTGGGTGTACATAATATTAGGAAAGGAGATAAACGCTGAGAATAAATATTCAGTAAATATTGGATTTTGTTTTTGTCTTGTTAATTTTGAAATCTTTATAGACTACCTGGTACATTTTGTGTTTACATTATAATTATTTTATCATTACAGGATGCCGCTAAATTCGCCTCGAGGTCTCCATTTGGGTACCAAAAAAAACTGTCAGTCTTCGTTACCTTCAAGTATGTGCACTTAATACATCATATATAGTGTTAACGCCTTATGATCACGGAGTTCGTGATGCTACTTCAAAAGGTGAATAAAAAAAGAAAAGAAAAAACAAATGTTTTTAAGAAGTATGTAAGGTCTTACGATATTTAGAATCAGGAGTTATATTTTATTCTATACCTATTGTATATATTTTTCTGGAATTAATTCAAATTCCTAACATCAAAACGACATTCAATCCGAATGTATTTATTGATATTTTAAAATCCAACATTTTCAAAATGTTTGTTAATAGTCATATTATGTTACAAATTACATCGTGTTTTTATTTCCCTGCTTGTAATACCTAATTATTGGTCAAGAAAAAATGATCGACGAGTGTATAGATTTCTTTATAAATATTTATGATTTGTTGATAAAATTGGATATAAATAATTCAAAATAGAAAATTAATTAAATTACATTTTTGATATTACTGTTATTTATATTTTCGAGTAAATTGCATTTTTCAAGTAAAATAGATTTTATATGTACTTCTGTTGGACAGCTTATAATTCTCGTGCATTTTACTACTGCATATAAACAATTATGTAATGGAATGGAACGACCATAAATATTATGTGGTTACGTGGATGACCAAAAATTCGATTGAAGACATACGGAAGAATGGTAACTTGGAGTTATTTATTACACCGTATTGTTCCCAAGTATATGTAACACACACAGGTCCATGCAAAAGAAAACGGTAATTTTATTCGCCCCGTTCAGTCCTGACAAATTAAGATATAACTTAATCATCTTGTTTGTAGCCCCGGGTCCCGCCACACAGTAGGCGTGTTAGTCCTTTTTTTCCTTCCTCTCAACAACTGTTTGTTTATAAAACAATATAATGTCCCGAGGACCGTTATTATTAATGGGAAATTATAATATCCTGTATGTGCCTATAATAATAATAATAATAATAATAATAATAAAAAAAAACGTATTACATAAAATAAATGTTGTACACGAAACAAAACCAACAAACCCCTGATCGGATAGCCAAAAGACAATAGGCATATACTTATATGTTATTTTTTTCACTACTCGGTGGTTATGAGATCTATAATGACTCGTTTTGTAAACGGGCAGGCGATATTTCATCGCGGAAAGAATAAATCGACTTTGCATAATATAGGTGGTAATAGTTAAATGGCAGTGGTAGGCCTCTGTCGTTCTATTCGTGACGAACCAGCCCATTTAGGAATATATAATATAGGACATAGGTGTATATAGTATATATCTATATATCCAAGTGGATAATAGATAGGGATTAAACACATCAATCTGAAAAAATCACAAGCAGTATATATAGAAAGTTGTGCCTTATTTTGGACTTGAGTTGTAGGCGAACACGTGGTTAAATGGTTTATTACCTACGGCTAATTGCTTCACACGCATTTATGTCGACAATAGGCCTACCTATATTTATACAAAATAATCATAGACAGTTACCTACGTTAATTGTTCTTATTCGTTTTAACAGATTGCTTTCTCGCGATATTTCAAAATTTTATACACATACATGGAATATAAAACCTACAAAATCGTTAAAAATTATCAAAGTTCATATCTGTTGCTTATTAGTTATTCATATTATTATTATAATGGTTACCTTTAGGTACTGAAAAGATAAAATGAAATAGTGAAAGTTTAAAATAAAACGAACATAGGTAATGGCGTTTTAAGTATTTTTATATATTTTTGAATGTTTAAAGAAACGCCATAAACAATATATTTTCTAGTAAAAGTCATTGCATATTTTATATACTTTTTAAAAAATGTTTTAATTTTAATTTTAAAAACTTGAAAAGTTAATGTGGTCAAATTTACCATTAGTCAATAGTTAGTGAATAATTAGCAATCATATTATGTAATATATAAATTATGTCAATTTGTGTATAAGCTCGTCGTGCGTATAGGTACAATACTTTTTGATAACATTACAATTTATCCGACAAACATGTTTTAACATCAAGTAACTTTACAACCTTCACGTAGAAGATGGTTTACAATTATTACCATTTAGTATTTACCATATTATGGTTCATCAATACAATTTTAACTTAAATGTAAAAAGTGCATTTTAGTAAAACATTGATTTGAATTTAATTTGAAAATAAAAAACGCCTAAAAAGATTAGAAATAAAACTAAACAATACTTTTTTGATTTAACAATAAAATGTAAAATATTTAAAAGTACATAAATTATTAAAAATTAAAAGGAAAAACGTTATAAATTAAGTCTAAGGCTTAAATAATATTGAGTTATATAAAATAGATCATACATTTGAACAATCAAAGAATATTATTGAAGATGTACGACCTTAGAAATTGAATGTGTTGGATTTACGAAAAATGTCTATATGCACATTATAATAATGTACCCCAATAGAATGCAGATTTAAAAACCAAGTAATGCTAGTTAATAACTATAGTATCTGCGTTTTTTAATAAAGACAATAACGTCAATAATGTATTAAAAACTAATTATTTTAAAAGAGATATGATAACAATACAATATAGGTACACCGTATATTACCTGTGTAACTGTATCCCTATGTTTATTCAAATTCTATAATTATTGTATAATATATACAATGTTAAATATTATACATATTAATGTAGTATTAATATGTATAATACATTAGTTATACAATGTTATTACTTATTATGTTAACCTATGCATGAACTTGTAAGTTGTAGTTATAGTTCATATTGCAGTTGATTATTATTTTAATTTTATTACTTTAATTGAATAACAATGTATATATATATATATTATTATAATATAGGTACCTATAATCATTTAAATGTAGTAAATAATTGAATTTTTTGATGAAAAAATTATCTTTTGAGTTATTTAATTACTATCAGAAATATTCCGTAAATTAATAATAATATAATATTATCAGAATACATAAGAATATAAGATGAATTGTATGTAAATAACAAATATTCATTTAAGTATATTATATTGAATAATTAGCACATAACTGTAATCATAACATACAGTCTATATTAGTTTGAGCACTTAAATATGCAAAAGTGTTTAAGTATGTGATGATAGTGATACTTTAATTATTTTGTAAGACATGTGCCGACGATTTGTATTGATTTGTTGTGCGAAGGCGGTGTGAAATCGTTATGCTCCATTAATATTGTCATCTTTAGATGTCAATAATATATAACTGTCAATAAATTAATTATTAAATGTCCGTAAGGTGTCGTGGTAAATTGGACTCAAGTGTCATAGGCCAAAGTTATTAATCACAAACACGCAATGTCGAAACTATATTCTCTTAGCATGGTTTATACAGTGATGTATACACGTATTGGATGTATTTATGAACCTGTTTGGTGGTGTGGGGATGATATTAAAATAATAACTATACCGATACATATTGGTATTTGGTACGTGACTTTCAAACTCAAAATTAAATTCAAGGACGATTTAATATATATATTCATTAAAATAAGAAGGTAAAACATAGTCATTTTGTCCAACAACTATCGGGATTCGAATTCCATTGGTATGGCACATCAAATATAATACCTATAGTAGTCATACAAAAACATGAATTGCGAGAGGCCTATTGTTCCAAAAAATCTTAAGAATGCCATGGTAGGTAGAATTGAAATCTATTTTTTAATTTAATTAAATAATCGACACAATAAGGCATTAAAGCGTATGTTATATTAACCTGGCAAATATACAGTTTAAATACGCAAGCCATTATATTACAAACAAAGTTGTGCAGATTTATCTGCTAATTTAATTTTTTTTATTTTAAAGTCTTTTAAATATCAATAATTATTATACGTATAACCTAAAAGATATGATCTTAACCACCTTGATTCTTGATCTTAAAACACATTCAATGACATTGGTAACATCATTACAATAATTTAACCAATTCGTAAGAAAAGTTTTAATTGAAAAAATAAAAACTATAGGTAAATATTGTAAAAATTAAAAATGGCAGATATAATTAATTTAAATTGAACAATCTAGCAAATGGTAAATGTAAGACCCATATTTTGTCTTTGATTGAATAAAAATGATTATGAAGTCAAATAATCATAGGTATTTGTATAAAATATATTTGAAACTGGATTTGAAAATAGTTACTTATCATTTACCTATATTAATAATGTTACTTTTACTTACGTAAACTAGGAAGGGCAAATAAATTGGTTGTGAAGTCTTCGGCCCGCACTTCAACGTTGGACTGTTACAACAACCCGTATCTTCAGCGCAAACATGAAGCACTGTACACGCAGGTAAATATTTCTTATTCGAGCTGGGGTATATGTCAGTAACCTTGATCACTCGAGATCTAGGTACTTTGCAAGATGCCTCTTTCGAAATTCTCATTTGATGCTTGTAAGCTTCACCTCCTTCACTATCCCCTGAAAATTGTTTTATACATTTAATTTATGGTTAAGCGTGAAGTCAGACAAAATTATAATAATTTTTAGTAGAATAACTCGATGATTGATTTAATTTGATACTATATCTCATAAACATAAATTAAAGATGAATTACCGTGTCAAAATATTGATGTATAGTTAATGGCTAATTAATAGTTTATTGTATATAATATTACTATCGTTGTAAATCCCTAACATAACGCTGATTAGTGGTTTTTTAATTTTAATAATATATAAGTTAAGTTCTAGCTATTTGTATAATAAAATATTTTGTAAAAACAAATTATGATGATATATAGATCATAGATGTGAATGTGTGATAGTTAAAAGGTTTATAAATTGTAAACATTTCTAAATGGAAACTCGAAAATTCCTATTATCTACAGACTGTAGCTACATTCTTTTCTAAATAAGTTGAAATTAAATTTTGATTTTTTATATTTACTCAATTTATGGTAATAATTGTATATTTACTGTGCATTTTATAGACTGGGTGTTTTTAGTGACTATATTATTGGTAAAAAAAAATAGTTTTTTGAGTGTGGTATATTATAATATAGATATACATTCAATATATAATATATTTCAAGATATGTGAATAGGAATGCGAAAGTGCCTGTAGAAGTCTACAGTGACATGGGAACATAATTCACTGTCGAGTATATACTATTATACATTTACACTACATATAATAATATAAGTGTATACTCGTGTGATCAACAATTATCGGCTTTACACTGCACTGTGCTAGTATACGTACACACTGAACAGTGATTATCACGTATTCACGTTTTGAGAATAATAATGCTAATGTAATGTAAATAAATGCGATTTGTGCAAGTCTGGTTGCTTTCCACGTTCGATTTAACGGGCATGAGGCTTATCAGACGAGAATCGTCCATATATGCAGCTGACCACATACAGTATAATAATAATATAATAACTAAATGTGTAATACCTTGCCCTTGTAACAAGCTGATTCTGTGTGAACTACGAAAAGTTTCTTCTACAGTCTTTCTAGAACCAAGAAATTTCCATTTATTTTCTGATAGCGGTGACATGGTTCTAGCAGGTTCGTGTTTCTGGATGTCCTGAAAAGTGTTAGGTAATTATATATTTATATATGTTTATATTAGTAAGTATCTAGTATTATATATAAATGTATGAAGAATCAATATTATAGCCTATAGGTGCATTCAACTTAAACTTAAAGTTTTATAAAGTGTTTGGTACTTCCAAATAATAGCGATATACTATGGACGTAGTAACGATTTAATTAATTGTAGGACGGACAGTAAATTAGACATTTAGTTATTTGTAAAAAAAGAAGTAAATAAAATTAGCAAAATAAAATGTCATTAAAACATCTGAATTTGACGCATTATAATATGGTAAAATTATTGTTATACAATTATTATTGAAAATGGCTTCTGTTTTTGGCAATCCAATTAAGAACTGCCTTGTATACTTCCCACATATTTGAACATTTTAGTATTTTACACGCATCGCAGCAATAAGTTTTTAATCTTATACTGAGCTAGATATGTATGTTGTGTTGCGTGATTGAACGATGCAGGGAAGAAGAGCTTTTATAGTAAAATAAATTACAAATAATGACAAAAACATACGACTATTTTCAATTTTAAATCTGTATTTTGTAATTAAAATACTTGACATAATAACTCTGTTATTATGTTAAATATTTAACTAATTCAAACATTCAATATAGATTAGCTATACACCGCATATAATAATATTATTAAGTATACGCCTTATTAAATACGCAGCTGAGTCTCAATATCTCGAATCTCAAGGGGAATAAAAATTAATTCTGTATTTTTCGAGTCATATACCTCAAACATAACTTAAAAAAATTTCAAGGAGCAAAAAAAAATTGTGTTATTGAAGTTTGTGAGTTATCAAAGTTCCGAGACTGCAATGTTTTACATTTTACATTAATACATTCACTAATAAAGATTTCTTTCTATAATAATTTACGTAGGTAGTAAAACCTCGGTTGCAAAAATTCAAGAAAGTATATTGTTAATTTTATGGTGCATTATTTTTTTATACTCAAAAGCAACATTGTTTGTATTCAAAAATGGCTGTGAATAATGTTCAATCAAAAATTGTAAAAAAAAAACAAATAATTACTTATTATGTTTACATATTTTAACCAAACATATTTATTTTTGTCTAAAATACTGTTTTGTAAATCCTCAAAAATATACAGAAATTAAAAAAAAATCATATTAGGTACAATTTGTGTTTTATTTATTGTGTGTATGAAACTATTCATGAAACTCTTGATGTTTATAATATTCAAACGGTTCCATTTCTCATATAGTGCGTATGCCATATAAGTAATTTACCTACCTACTATATTTTCTTACAATATACCTACCAAGACTACAACGTGATTAAAATATATATTCAAAATAAATAATGATACGTCGATATATTCATAAAAAAAAAAAAAACATTACATTTGACTACGATTTTAATAACACGCAAAAATAAAATAATAATACGTGTCTTATAATATTATACCTAATTATATTTTTTAAACATATTCGTTATTTTTGCGCATATCTATAATAGGTATTTGGTTTTCTTGGACGTTAATTAACTTTTAACTTGCAAGCCACTGAAGACATACATGAAGATGTCGACGGTCGACATCTGTTTCTGTTTTTTTTCATCCAAGCCGATAATTAAAATATAATTATAATATCATGTAGGTACTTACCAATTTAAGCATTATAATATATTATGTTGCATAATGTGAACGCGATCCGACCGGACGTTGTCTCCCACATTATTATTTCAAGACAACATACATCGTATGTGACTAGCTCACGTAGACCTTATACTACTAGCAATGAGTGTATATGGAAAGCGTAACGATATAAAGGGAGCTTTTTGGTTCCTCCATTACTACTTGTAGGCACGGTATTGTGGGGTAATAGGATAAGATAGATAGATTGTTGTGTTTTTTCGTAAAGGCCGTCTACATCAATAATTGCGAGATGTTATTACGCCGCTCGTAATGCTTTTGTTATACACAGTTCTTGTCTAGTACTTAGTAGTGTAATAGGTCTATGCTAGCTCATGACAAAAATATTTCTTTCGCAAAATAGCCTTGGAAGAAAAGTGTATCCATAACATATACCAGCTACCTATACCTAATACCGGAGTTACCATGGATACGTTTTGACCGGATCGAGAGACGGATTTGTCATTTCATCCGATAAAATCTTTCATTTAAACAACACAATAAACCTAGGTATCACCAGATTTAAATTAAAAATAATACATTGTGTTGACATCGAAAATTATTTAGAATCTCTTTGTGGTTATTCTTGGTAATAATGGCTATACTACCCATGTCACAACCACGGTCATGATCGATTTACATTTTTTCTCTGAAAGTCGTTTATTTATCAAAAACAATCATTTAAAAGTTATTACTTATTACTAAGTTATTATGCGGAAAGTGAACACTTTTGTCTATTTTTACTCTTCTTAAAAACTTGTACAGACGGATATGGGTGTTTCATACGTGGAAATAACAAATAACGATAATATTATTATTTTTTAGTGCGCCCAAGTGCAGCGGCAGCTTCATCATCAGGTACTTCATTCCCCGACACGAACTATATATCTATCCATAACATACAAAATAATATATTATGCACACCCAACCGATAACTATAATACTATGCGTATACCTACGAGTGTATGTGTGTGTGTGTGTGTAATTCGGTGTTTTTTCTCGGCAGATGGATTTAGGACAAACGTCCGTCGTGTAAAAATACACACTCACGTGTGTTTGTGTGTGCATAAATGCATAATAGCCCACGCCTGCGGTGCATCGGCCACACGAGAATCCGTGAGCTAATATATACAATAGGCCTATTGTGGCGCCTACGTTTCGTCGTCGTGTGAACGTGCGCGCTTATCTTCGTCGTCGCCGCATTGTGATTTCCTTGCCGATTTATTTATTTATTTATTTTTATTTTTCACAGACACGCGTACAACACACACACACACACACACACACACACACACACACACACACACACACATTCACATATTATGCATACTGAATTAGGAGAATGTACGTCATTTTTTTTTAAAATTATATTAGGTTTAGTTTTAGTTCAGACTCGTATCGACGCGTTGCCCATTTTCTCTGACGAACATTATCACATTATTATTATTATTATGTATTACTTAATATTATACATTTTAAAATATATCCATTATCCTCCGATCTACGACGACAGTGATGATTTAATAGATGAAATATCTACTCGACGCCCACAATATTACCACTTGCAATAACCGCGGTATGACGGAAGCGGGAAAATATTTTTTAATTTTAATTATAATAGAAAAAAATTATAAATTATCATCATTATTATTATTTTAATATTTTATGAATATCTAAATGCGTGCATTTCATAACCTGAATATAAAAATGTATAAACTAATAACGATCATAATACGTAATATTGCATTTGTGTGGCCTATACCCATGTATAATATAATATGTGTACCTTCCTCACTACCTATATAGGTAATATGTATAATATTTTGTACACGTTACAACAAAGACATTGATGTCGTGACTTATAGTAGTGAGAGAATAACTATCTGCGACGTATTATAAAAAAAATATAATGATTTATTGGCCCCTGCCTATTTAATATTATAGTTGTAGACCTTGCAATATTTTTAGGTATTACAAATGAAATATGAATGTATGTAGTATTTATTTCTAAAAATTATTAATACAAACGATATTTTGATAGGTACATGCAAAGAGAAAACCGAATTTATGGTCATCAACTCTCGATACATTAAACAGTTTAAACAATACTTTTAAACGTTTTTAATACCACTTGGCACCTAAATAGAACAATGCTATAATAAACGCTTAAAATAAAAATAACCAATTATACAACCAACTACTTGTGAAACAGATTAAACTTTTTTTCTAAATTTGTGAGTTTCTTTATTAAATTCACTTGTGTTTGTAGAAATTTGAAAAAACCATAGGTATAAAAGGGCCAAAAATGGAATTTCAAAATAAATCACAATTTCGTTTCAAAATCTCTAAAATATATTGTACTTACTCACTTATTTTTTTTTTAGTTTTCTGAATTCATATAATGTACAAGAGCCTGAGAATTTTTTTTATTGTGGCTATATGTCTCTTTATAACTAGATAATTCAAATCTATATATTTTGTATCAAAAATGTCAATATTGTTATACATGTTTCGTTTGAAATAATTAAATAATAATAATTTATTATTAATATATAATTAATTATTATTATTTACTATAGGTGTTAGGAGTACTATTTAAGATAAAATTATGTAAGGTATTTATAAATGTTTTACATATTATATAATAATATAGGTAAACTATGATTTGATATGAATTGTAGGTATTTAATTATTTTAAATTCATATTTTGTTATTTTTTACTATAAATTGATAACATTGTTAATTAATTAAGTTAATTACAATATTGTAATTGTATATATTAAAACTATATATTATCTACCTATAAACATTCGAATAAGGTTCATTCGGTTATCTCTTTTAGCACTAATATTTCTTTAACTTATAAATTATCAATTATATCGTATTCAATCATAATACATTATAATCCATTAATCGATACACCTATATGTATACCTATACCCATTAAAAATTATCAAATTCGCAGATTAATAATGTATTGAATGTTAATCATAATAATATTATAACGAAACGTAATATCAGACACTTCATGTCATACTGGTTAGTCTCTCTAGTAGTCTAGTTTCTGGTTCTGTCGTCCAAAAATCAAAATTTATAACATAAACTAATTCCACATTTTTGCGCCTATCTGATCTGTAACCATTTTTAACCAGGATTTCAGTATTTTTAACCTACATTTAAATTTATTGGAGCTAGGACGACTCACCTTCTAATATACAGATCTTAAGTAGATTCACGGTTATGCACAATAGTCATGGTTTTTTTTACTTAATATTATGTGACTTGCACTACCTAGTCAGATATTAAGATTCAAGTATGTGTTAACCAAAATTCTCTGAGAAATTTAGAATTGGTGATCACTATACTATCATTGCTTTCAAATTCACAATTTATCAATATCTCACAAACGGGAGAACGAAGTGAGATAAAGAGTTTCAAACTCACAACATGCAACATTCTTTTAAAGGTGACTTAAGCAGCGTTGCTGTAAATTGTAATAACCATAAATATTGCTAGGATTTCTATGCATTTGCATGTTTTTTTCTTTGAGTCCAAATTGGTTTCAGAGATTTCCAAGATTTGAATTATTCTCGATTAAATAGAACGACTTTTTTTTGTATATTTTGAACATGATGTATATGTAAGTAACATAACTGCATAATTCGATTTTTGAAAATCTTTTAATTTGGTGGTATAAAAGTGGTATTTATTTAATAAACGTCTATAATTATTTTGTTATTTGTCCAATTGTCATACATTTTCCATTTAATCTTATCTTGGCCAGACGGCCGATAGGATCACCTATTGGTACATTATTTTTATTTTTCATTGGTAAGACAAGTTTTAGTCAATCTAAATCCATTTATCGTTCTATAATCGCCGTGTTTCAAAATTTGAAAGAACATATAATCATTACAGCAATATTCAATGAAACAACTACTTATAATAAAAAATAAATTGTTATTGATTAATAGGTAGTTTCTGTTTCAACTAGTTTATGATTTGTATGTAAAAAAAATTAAATATAATGTAGAAAAAAAAAAAAAAATTTTGAATGTTTTGAATATTTTGGTAAATAAATTGCATATTTTACAATTTTTTATTGCAAATAAATCCTATCCCTAATCATAAAGCTCTATTGATAATAAAATAATTATACATTCTTAAAATCTTTGTAGGTATACAGTAAATATTTAACAAAATTGACTATTTAGTAAAATATTCTTAAGAACCATCATTACCAAATGTTTGTATTTCTACTTAAGAAATGTATCTAGGTATAACACACATTTTTCGTTGATGTCCATTTGAACCGTGTACATATAAACTGCAGTCTGGATATAGTAGATATTTTTGGATTCTAGAATATTTATCTCTAACAATAACTATATAATATTATGCTGTCGTACCTATTATTTAAATCCATTTTCAATACCTACTTATTATAATAAGCATAAACACTATGTCACTTAAATGAATTAAAAATTTGTCACGGAATATTTATATTTTATTTATTAAATGTGTGCACATAAATCAAAACATAATCATAATATATTGTATATCTACCGTCGGACGACCATTTCGAATGTAAAATGTATAGTCGTATTGTGATGTTATATTATGCGTAATGTACAGGTGATAAAAAATAAAATTACTATCCTGTTGCTGGACGTCGACAGCCGCCAGGGATCATATAATGTTACTATATTTTATTACGTATTCTTATTATACATAATATCTATTGTAATAATGATGGATGCCTATATTATTGTTGTGTACCCTTGTTTACAACCATACGTGTGTCGCCGCTTCCTATAAGCTTACACACACATATAATTTATACATTATACATAGGTACCCGCCGCCGACCGCTAATATTTTCGACTCCTGCAGTTTTTACGGCACACCTGTTGTATACGCGGCTTGTCGCCGACTAATTGGTTATTCACAACAGTAGCGATTCGCCGGTATAATATAAATAATATTGCACGAGTACGATCTACCGCGGTATTCATCGTGTGGTATAAAAATATATTATGTATTGTATTGTATTGTTTGTTTCACAATTCGTCTGATCTGCAGGACGTGCCGGTGACAATTATACGTACATACTGATATTTTTGACCAGGTTTATATTATGTATATTTATTGTTTTATTTTTTTGTTAGTTTTTTAATATTTATTCATTTATTAAGTGACGCCATGCAGAAATATGCGAAGGATACGATGCCTACAAAATTACTTTTTCAAAGTGCATCGAGCATGGTGGGTGGGCGGAGACGTTTGAAAAATACCGCAGAGTTAACTGTTATGGGTAAGTAATATTAGTGTTTATTATGCAATATTATTAAAATTATACCATTATTATACTATGACAACAACATTAAATCTTTAACGTAAGATTAAGTATTTTTTGGAATATGTGTTTGAATTTGATACATATTTGAAAATTGATACTTTTTAATTTATTATTGTAGGTTGTAGGTTCTGGTTTTTACTTTTTTTTGAGCGGAAACTCTTAGTTTTATTTTCATTTTTTTGCTTTAAAACATTTTTAAATATACCTATACTCACAAAAATTAGTTCAGAGTATTAGTATTTTACGATAAAAATATCATCTTGTGTATGTATAAAACTAAAACACGTACAAGCAGCGGTGACCGCAGAAGTAACTGAGTTAGGAACATAATATAAATTAACGACAGACCTCACTAAACATTTTGCACAGGCTTTCAAGTCACGATTTAAAAAAATAATAATAAAAAAAAGCAAAAATTCATCTTTATATTTTGGCTGTTTTACATGCGATTTGAGTTCAGACGATCAATCATGAATTTCCAAACATTGAAAATTGTTTACGTGCCTTAGTGCATATCATTCCACTTGAGACTTATAATAACCATCACCAGTACATAATATCAGTATATAGTATATAGTATAGCATATACATTTCCAAACTATTATTTTTGTATGTCTACATAAACTCACTATATGACGGCTATAAAGTATATGCTGCAATAGTGTAATTATAATACTTTATCCGTGCCTTATAACTTTGTTACTTTATAGGTTAATTAGGTTTTTGTTACCATACTTTAAAATGCTATACTCAAATACAGTAACAATCCTTTATTTTTTATTTAAGGGTCGTCATATTTTTATAGATTTTTGTAATAAAAGGCCTCAAAATTGTAGTATATATCTATAAAATATTATAAGTGTATAATGTATATACTATATATAGTGACGTGGTCTAATAATAGCGTATGTATCATCAAAAAGCCGCAACAAGTTATAAAACTGAGAAAACAAGAATATTATACTACATTTTTTTATTAGTACCATGATCGGCATAATCCACGGCATGTTACGATGATCTAACGGGTTTTTCATTAAGAAACGGATTATATTGCAGCACGTACAATGTCTAATGCATAATATATTAATATATTATCATTAATTATACTATTAATTTAATTTTTAAATAATATATCACTCAAATTGTGGTTTAAAATATTTTAATAATAAAAGGAAAACTATAATTAAATTATAATACAAAGTAAATATATAACTATACACTAAGTGCGTCATTATAAAATAATAGCCCTACAAAGTGAATAAATTATAAAATAATATTAATTAGAACTGTGAGATCATTTTCAATTTTAACCCAACAATACTTACATTTAAAAAAAATTTCAATTCAGTATATTATTGTCATTTGTCATCAAAAATGTAAAAAAATTAACATTTTGCTGTACTTGTAAAAAAATAGGTAATAGTTACCGAACATATAACAGTGACATGGCTTAAATTTTTTATAGTTGTAGAAGTTAGAATATGTATATACTACACTAGTGAGTTGATCCTCTAGAGACCTAGAGTCTATAGATGTTGATCCCGTTGGATTTAATCAACTATAATTTGATATGTTAGAAATTTATATCGACGCGCTCAATGCTCAAATTATTATTATTGTCATAATATTATATTATTATACATTGTTGTTAATTGAATTAAAAACACGTGAACTATGCTGCCAAACTTGGTATCGCATCTATATTTAAAACCTAGAATTGATTTGATTATAGTTTATAGATTGTAAACATTATTCAGGTAATTGAGTCTAACACTTAAATATATTACATCTCAGTAGTGAGTATTGAACTCCGCAAAAAGTGTGAGGATATTGAATAGGTAATATTATTATAATTTATTTACTTACGGTATTTGCCGCATAATTTTTTTTCGTATTACTATTGTTTAAAGTCGAATAATAAAATGTTACGTTAATTCTCCCCCCAAAAAAACCGTGAGTATTATATAAAAAATATCGGAGTGAATATATATATAATATCACATTATATCCCTTTGCTAAACAGCGCTACTTACACAGCATACAATAGGAACGATGAAATGAAACATTTGTATGGCCATATTGTATAATAAATAAAAATATTATGTTGTAATTATATAAAATATTAACGGAAGAAACTTCATAAAAACTGCCCCCGACAGGAAACGTGTCACGGTAACAAATTCAAAGACGTTATTTAATAGCAATAATAATAAAACGGACTTTATTTCATTCAAAATTCTATGAGATCGACATTATAGGATGATTCAACAAAACGTCAGACATCCAAGTTTATTGTTGTGCAGGCGCTTTATACCCGAGGCGCCTACGTCCGACATTGGCCGAATAATATTAATTCTGTCACATTATAAAAAGAATAGAAGAGAACTTATAGTAATCATAAAAATAATAATTAAATACTCATACTTTTGTTATCATAAAACCAATGGTCAGAAGACGCCGAGACAAGGACACAAGCCGAAGGAACAGAGGGTAAAAATTCACAGAAGTTTGATTAGTTATTATATGTCTGTCGATTCTTCAATGGACATTCGTTACGCCCAGCTCAGAATACCTTGAACTGTTTGTACTTTGCCACTTAAAAAAAATTGTTTGATACATCAAATAATAATAATAAGATCATAGTAATTATTTAGAAAGTATAAGTAGAAAACCTAGGGTATATAATATGTATAATGTATAATATTATGTATTATAGGTATCGGAAAAGATTCACATAGGCTATAATTATGTTTAAAAAAACCAAAGAAATTCATTGAATGAAAAACTTGTTTTTGTTAGGTACTCAGGTATTACAAGTAATAACAATATGTGGATTTGATTTATCACCGATTTTCAGTATTCAACACTGAACTAAGTCAATAATATATGAACTTAAAAATTAAATATTTATCTGGAATACGTAATTAATTATCTATAGGTATATATATAATCAGTATGTTCGGTCTATAGGTAATGATAGCAATGATTATGCATGGTAAATAATAACTTGTACCTACCTAAGATTATCGAATGTATTGTTCATACATCTTATAATAATATAATTTATTATTTTAACACCATAATACAATTATACATCGTTATAAAATGTAGGTATATAATTATTACATGTTCAATCGTTTGCCATAATGATAATGGTTTGTCGGTGTTAAATAATTTAATAAAACTATTATTGATTAAAAAGTTAAATTATATAAATTGTTTGAATAATTTGGGCTTATAAAAAAACCTCAAACATATATACGTTTTAATTATATAGGATTCATATAGTTCGCTCTGTTTGTATACACAATAAAATATATAATTGTTTTATACGACATTATTGTTATATACGACCATTATATAATGTCTTGGATGTATTTTGTTCGGTAGAACATTCTTAAACGCCATTTTAAAATCGATTGTACATACTTCATTTAACATAAACAGTTGAGGCTAATGAAGTGTAAAGGTTATTTTTTAGTTCAAAATGAAAAAAATTATGTTCCTATTCGACGCGTTTTCCCATTACACATATGACGGTGGTTATATATGTACTGTATACATATGCTACGATGGGCTATATGCTTTCCGGTTTCTTTTTTGGTTTTATTTTTTTCAACGCGTAAATATTTACGGCAGACCATTCGATTATCACCGCAATAGGAAAAAAATAAGTATATTAAACATCCCCTTCGTCTTTATCTTGACAACACCCAAATAAATAGATTTGTTCGTGATCCTTGTTTGCATTCCATTATTTTAAGTCAATAATTAAACTTATTATTTTTTATCAAATATTGAAGTATCTAAACACTAAATATTTAAAAACAAAAATTAATTTTAAATACCTACATTAAGAGTTTTTATGATAAATACATAATATGTCATACTTGCATATTGCACTTATCACTAGTAAATATTATTTATTTAAATCTTAATAATTACTTACAAGCATTTATATATAGAATTCACTTTAAAATAGATATTCAAAAACTAAAAAAAAAAATCAATAAAATCACAATTTTGTGTGTTAGTAAGGTGATTGTAAACTTTGTCCTAAATGTTTAGGTAATTGAATTTAATACTGGACTTAAATTTTTTAAACTGAGTAATGGGTATAATAATTTTAGATTCATTTACCATTATATACCAGATGAAGTGATTTTTATCATTTTCCAAAAATCTATTTTTGCCATTTTCATTTTGTATAAATAAACATGAAAATTTGTAATATCAAGTATTTAGAAAAAACAATTTTAATTTGCATAAAAATCGTAAATATCGTGATTATAAACATAAATTTATACATAAAATGTTAATTGACAAATTTATTTAATGCGAAATGTATTGATTTATTTTCAAATTTTAAGCCTTATAAGTAAAAGGTACCAACGTATTCTATATAGGTACCTCGTTGACTTGTATAACATATTGTTACTTTTATATTTTATGAAGCGTAATGAGTGACAACTAATTAAATTCTTTTTTTCTAGTTTTTAGTTTTAATATTAAAATGATTTTCATGGAACTACTTGTTAGTATAGATTTCACCGGATACGGTTTATATTTCTTAATTTCTGTTGGTGACGGAATATATAATACTCTGATAATATGAATATTGTACCTATACGAAAATTGTGTATGAAAAATAATAAGGGCTGAGATTTTTTAAACTTTATATTGCCAGGCCACTAATCTTACAACGAAAAGTGAATCGTGATTTCTGGCCCTAGTTTACATCAGTTTATCGACTAGGTATCGCTCTATATTTTCAATTTAACAAATATATACAAATTGAATGTTGATTTTTAGTCAATATATTTTGAAGTTTTGTACATCGTAATTTGTATTATTGTTTATTGTAAAAACAATAATATGTTTACTTCTATTTGTATATAATCATAATAATAATTATATAATATATAAACATATTATATTTTACATAAAATTTATTGTCAATGACTGTCTTTTTCGGGTGTAAAACAATATTAAAAAGCTTATGTGTGTAATGTGTATGTCAGTATGTAACCTACGGGTCCTATTGACGTCTCTTCCGATGTGTATTAAAATAACGATTAAAAATATTAACTTCATATAGACATATAGTACTTTCGTTCCTTGCGAGTTGAGCTTAATAAATTAAAGACAAACGAGTATAAATAGAGATTTATATGGTTTTGGTGTAATAACCATCCCATATATGAAACAGGACCGTGAATGAGAATTTTTAATTCGGCAATAAGATAATAACTTGTGGTACAGTATGTATAATTATTGTTACACTATGTCTAAACACAATACTACATTAAAATCTTAATTGAACACGCGGCGTGGTAGGACATAATATATACATGATTGCATTGAACGAGTGTGTATAGTCATAGTTTGTCTGAGTACAACAATGCGACTTCCGATGAATGGATAATATAGACGTCTACTGTCATCTCGGTCACATATTGTATAATGCGCTCGTGCACTTTTGTCGTTTTATGTGTACCTACCTATAATACGTGAGCGTGTATGTACACGGTAGTACCGCAATAATGAAATCGTTATTGTCAATATTGTAATGTTGTCGATAATTATTTAAGAAAACCTGCAACAGTAGGCACCAATACTAATACACACACATATATATATATATATATTGTAATTGTCTAGACGTGAAAGACCATAAGATTATAACTATAAACGTAAAATGCAAAGTATACCATAATATGCGAGTTGTAATAACATCGCCGTTAGACCTTAGAAACTATAAATCGGATACCCTACTCCCCAAAAGATACCATTTGATCCAAAACGCAACAAATATCACTGATTCTGTTATAACTTATTGTGCTCGATTCCAAATTCACCCACCCGATTGCTACTACAGAATTTTAAAAATCAAGCTGCACTATACATATTATATACTGTATAGTAAGACGTATTTCAGCATTTGCATTTAAATGTCTTTATTTTAACACTCGAGTTGCTTATAATATATTCCTTGAATAAAGAATTCCTCTTTTAAAGGAGAATAATAACACTACGGTGGCATAAATACATTTTTCGAAAATCATAAGTAGAAAATACCTTTGGTTGTTTGGCATAAAATCTTAAATATATTATTTGCTTAATATTCAAAGACGAAATCTAAACCCGAATGCATTTACATACATACGATGTAGGTATAATATTTATTATGTTCCGATTGAAACATTGAGTGGTTCAGTCTAAAAATTCATCTCGGCGTAAAATCCATCGCGTCACTATGCATACATTGGAATAATCTTTAGTATAAAATAAACCGATGATTAACAAGCGTGCGCGCGATGCGGTAATAACAATTATACGAAAACAATATGCTAATTTTTATCAAATAGATTGAAAACGAATTCACCCAGTGACCTTTACATATTATGACGATGCTGCCGGCGTACCACGAATTCAAATGCGATTACATCGTCCGGTATACCTATGTTGGCTTATCTGCAGTATAAATTGCATGCGGTGTATATATAAATAAACATAAGTATAGTAAATAGTAATAATTATAAAACGCATCGTATATTCGTAATATTGAGTAGGTATTTTCAAGACCAGCTGCTTTCCGGGAACGGAAAATGGGAATTCTTCGCTAATTTTTCTATTGGAGCCAACCGGTCGTCCTTCAATTTTGGACACTATTCAGAACTATACCGAGAAACCGGGAAATACATTTTCACGCTGGTGTATACCTATATGTCTACGTTTACGACTGACCTATATCCCGTCCAGACCGGGTTAATTATGTAAATAGTAATATTTTATCTGTGGCCTTATGGTACGGCGCTATGTATAATATTACGCGGAATCGCGATGAGGCTGCAGCACAATACAGTTTTACAAAGTACGTTGCAGCTTATGTATTGTAACTTCAAAGAAAAAATAAACGAGCAACGTGAGAATTAATCTTGGGTTTTGGCTATGAAATTTGCTCCGAAGTGATGGTCAATATCCATAAATCCCATTAATATTATTATAATATATACATGTATTATATATGCGTATATTGACCTAGATCCGTAAATCAGTACACCAAAATTAAACATAACTCATATGGAAATAATGACCATGCAGAAATTTAACTAAATAAATATATGTAAGAATCACTAATACATATTATTTTATTATATAGATTCACTAATAAAGATACATAACGTAAAAGTCTAAGTGATGCATCTGATAATATTATGATATTAAAATATCAAACACATGTGGCTCATGTTATTTTTCAAATTATTTCTTACTAAGATATCCATTGAACTTAAATTATGTGTCTTTAAATACGATATTTAGCGATGTAGATTAGTATAATTTATTAGGTACTTTGAGTTATGTAATTAGTTGTTTTGCAATTTTTTTTGTACGACACAGCTACAAAGGTCAACACGACCTTTTCCACTCCAAGACTCTTCATATAAAGGTTACTATATTTCTATCTTTAATATAAAAATATAAAAATATTATACAATTTTATTGATTATGACGATTATGTATATTCATATAAATATGTATATTTACAAAAATATATTAAAATATTTCATCAACACGTTGGTATACTAACTGTTAAACTTTTAAATTATAATAATATTTAAATATTAAATTGATTGATAGACAACTTTCATAAATTACCTGATGTACCAGCTATATGTAATTTCTTTAAACATACTAAAAGTTTCTTTTAAAACTGCTGGCCTATTGCTAAGTAGGTAGTTTATCACATTAAGTGGACAATTGTGTTTTAAAGGTCAGGCTTTAATTTATTAGTTAATTTTCGTTTAAATCTGTTAAGTTTTAAAATCATTTTACGTTATTTTATATAAATAAATACTTTCAAAATGGTTAAACTAACGTTTAAAAATAATGATCTACTTTTTCTAAGGCTTTGTACATATTTTAATATAACTTATGATAGTTAATAAATGATATCAGACAAAAATTTTTAAAGACGGGTTTATATTTGAATTTTATTAAGTTATAATTAAAGGTTTATTGATGAAAAAAGTTTAATAATATAATTGATCGTTTTAATTATAATCTGTAATTTAATTAAATGTTAGGATTTGTGAATTACACGATTTGATATTATATAATATCTAAATTACATATCGACAGTTGGCTTTTAGAACGGTTCAGTGGTCAGTGCCAGTCGCCAGAGAGTCTTTCAGTTTTTGTAGTGATCTAAAATGGCAGCTGAAATACAGCCAACAATGTATAGTAAAAATGTTGTAAGGACTCATAAAAAGTAGCATTTATACACGAGAGTGTGTTTTAACTGCATCGGACTCTGATGGTTTATTTCAGTGCGCGGGACTTTACGGTTACACGTAAATTGGTCCTAAAGAGGCTATTAATACTGCCCCGTCAATAATAATAGTCGTATATTGGTAATAATGACTGGAATAAAATACAATTTTATTTTATGTAATGTCAGTATATAGGTGTTAAGGCTTATAATAGTATTCTAACGAATTTCCAACTTTCTACAAGAAAAAATATAACGTCGATTAGTGTGCATACATTTTAAAAACAAGCATTATACGTATTATTATTGCATATTTATACCTATATGGCTATATTACAATGACAGTACCATTGTATTTAAATTAATTTATGCAATTAAATGTGTAATTATTAAATATTTTGTTTATACTTTCCAAATAACTGAAAATACCACAGATAACAATTAAAAAAATATCTTCTCATATATATTTTATTCATGTTCAGTTAAGTGGCGTTTTTAAATGTATACAATTTATATGATAAAATATCTGTTCATAAAAAAATTGGCACTGCTTAGGTGGTCAGGTGGTAGTTTTAATTTTTACATAAAAATTCAACAGGCTATAGATGATTTCATATGAAGTGGCTAATGTGGGAGTATTCATTTATGAACGATATCCTTGATGATAACAGATGAAAATTTTTGCGTTCTTATATTATTATTTTTTTGCTTGGTGTCGTGGTGACATAGGGATAGGATAGAATGTAATTTTTTTTACTGTTAAATTTCAATGGAATCACTGAAATTGAGCTATACAAATTACTCGGAAAAATATAATGAACAATAAAGTAAGTATATTAAATTGTGCAACCATCAGTATAAATTAAAAATTTGTCAATTTTTTTATGGCCATTAAAATAATGTGTGTTTATTATTTTTTAAAGTACTAAACTAAATAAAAGTGTTTGTGAAAACTATTTTACTGTATATAGTATAATATAATATATGTATGTATATCTTCTGTGACTAGTGCACATTTAAAAAATATATAATATGGACAAAGAGATCTGAATTTACTCTGAGTCATATGAGATTATATACGCTCGGTAAACAAAATGCAATTAATAATTAAAATTCTAAAACAACGATGGGAAAATTTAACGGCAAATTTTACTGCTCAGCAAATTACCATACGCATAATGCATGTTTTATTGGCACCACTATTTTTATTGTTTCATGAAGAACGTATAAAATATCTGCGAAGTATACTTATTTTGTCATACTAACTACCAAGAACAAACAATTAAATTATACGAATAAGAACGTGTGCTGCAAGTATACTTATTACCATAGCTATCCCTGTGTTTATATATACACATATTATATATATTATACAACTGCGCAAGGCGATACTTTTGAAAAAAATTTTTTCGAAATTTTCTCAAACTTAATGACGTTTTTTGGAATATTGTTTTTTACACAATGTTATAACTCACATGACAAAACAATTTTTTTGAAAAATATCTTATTTTTATTGTTTTTATATTTTTGAATGACAATAAATATTTTAATTTCATATTCTGTAGCAGAATATTTTTCTGAATATAATTTCAATGTATATTTTATAAAAAAATTTTGAAAGAATAGTTAATAAGTTATTATAAGTATTTAAATTTAAGTGAACTAAATAGTGGACTAATATTTTTGGGCTACGGGGTAACTTTAAATACTTATAAGTTATATTACTAGGGCTAAGGATTTCCAGTACTTCAAAATCACAAAATATACTATTAAAAAAGTCTATTCGTTATTAGCTCATTATTTTAAGTAAAAATGTCTGTTGAATTACATTATTAATATATTAAATGTAACAGGTATCTATTATAAGTATCTAATAAATGATGGCATTTTGAAAAATTTAGATGGATAACTACTTGAAAATTAATTTCTAATTCGTTATTTACACCGTAATACACGTAGAGAAAATACTTCGCTGGTACTCACTACTCACTATTATCTCTACAACATTTATGGCGGACAACTAGAGTGTATGTATTACACCTTATACGCGTATAGCGTGTAAAATATATACGTCAAGTGATGTTACTGTGTTATCTGTAGTTTTTTTATGTCAGCCGTGATACAGCAATCTCTGCAATAGCGAAATTATTGTCTTATTCTCTTATATCAACAATTTCCGAAGTTTTTATTTATTTACATTTTATTTGTCCATTTTCATATGAAAACATTTAACATAACTATTGAAGGTACATCGAAAAACTGCAAAATATGTTCTTAATTTTTCTAATATAGATACGCAAATATGCATTTGTTCATAGTATGCGAAAATATGCATAAGTATGCAAAATAAAATTTTAAACATAGTTTGTAGTTATAAAACACTATTATAGATTATTTAGTTCTGCGACCTTTCTAGACAACTATTGAAAAACTAGAAACCTCAGCCTTCTAGTTATAACTTATAACTTATTAATTACATTATACTCGATCGAAATTTGATTTTTATAAATTGAAATTCTCAGATGAAAGTTATCCTGCTTGGGAATATTAAGTAGAAGTGTATACTGTCTTTGAAAAATGCAAGTTTTGACTTCAAATTGTGAAGAAAAATATTTCCAAAAACTTTAATGTTCTTTGTGAAACTAAGCGATTTTATATGTAAAATAATCACCTTGTATATTTACTTTTTTCTATATACCATTGATAAAATATAATGTGTTTATATATTATATTATTATATACCGAATGTATAATATCTTATATCCATAGGTATACTGTAGATACACTATATGGCACTATCATAATGATCCATCTTTTTATTCATAAATAATTATAATATGAAAACAATAGTCACGTCGACAAGATATTCATTGAGTCCGTGATGCATGCATACGCGGGTACCTGTCACAGGTATAACCGACAAATATATTCTATTGATTAATAGTGGAAGACAATTCGACAAAATGTATTCAGTAGAACTGGTCGGCATTTCTAGTATCATTGTATTTACGAAATATTGTTTCAAGACGACGTGGAGGACAGAACAAAAAAAAAACACAATAGCGTTAAATTTGTCGAATAATTTTTGTTCCGTTCAACTGGACGTCAGTCGGTCATCAGCCGTAATAAATTAAGTAAAAAATTTCACCAAAATAATATTCTCGGAATAATCTGATCGTAGTGCTTCTTCTCAGTCATATTATAATAATATCCATTAACCTGCACCGTATTATGCACTTTACCGTTTTATTAGGATCGTAAAAAATGAACCGGAGAATCTATATAATTTCCTCGATTGACGACCTACAGTATATGAGTCGCTGCTGATGCAATCGTCGCGCAAATCGTACCCATCGCCAAGCTACGGCCTACATAACACAGGTAATGTCTCTGCAGACGCCATAAAAACATACCTATTTATTTCGAGTCTTGTCGATTCCTGATGACTAATTTCGATTGTGTTCGACATTTTAACGGGCCTGTACTGAGAGAGGGTGTTTTTACGATCGTCTCTGAAACTTTCACTGCATTTTATCTGGGAGGGGGAAGGGGGCGAAGCATGTTTTATTATATTTTAATACAGGCGGCTCAATATCTATCACAGTATTACACTATTACATCATCTCTATAATATATAGGAACATATTAGTGATATTGCAAAGCGATTTCCGACAAAGCTCCGGCGGCTGGTATAATATATATATACCTTTACACATATTTTATATCTGGTCGGCCCAATTGAATATCACGTACGTATAAAAACGCTTCCGTCGCCTTAATGGGTGGTCGGAAAATCTTATTAAATCAAATATAATTATCTAACACGCGGTCGTCACTCGTCATATGCGTATGGAAGGTATAATATGTATAATAATATTATGTAGTTAATATGTAGGTACATACCGCGCACCGCGGTAATAACCGTGCGGTCGCGGGCGGTTAAACCGTATATAATATAATATAATATTATGTGCTCACGAGGTCCTCCCCCTTCGTGTATAGCGGAGGATAATTTTTGTGTCAGTGTCATATAACTGCGAGCGTATCCATCGTACCTACTACCTATAGGTGGATACGCGTGTTATTATTTTATTTTCTTCACTCTTTTTACATTAATTTTAAACTCGTTATACGTACCTACGTGATTACAGAACGATGGCTCAGACGATAAAAAGAAGGAGGAGAAAGGTCGAGCGTGTGCCGTCAAGCTAGGTATAATATACAAGTCTGCTGCAGGTCTCTGGGCACAGGGAATGTATTTGGAACAACCCCTAGCTGCACCTATATAACAATCTTTTTCTTCACACTGTAAGTATTAATGTACTTATAAATGCTTGTGAAATGAATTTTCGTATTGATGACCGGTAGGTATAAGTAACACGTTGAGTATATTATATACCTAGTTATTAGTTTATTATATTCCAATTAAAACTCAAAGGTTAACCGATAGGTACGATTAAATTAGATTCTTTAGTAAACGCGTCATCTAATTTGTCTCTAATCGTATTATTTAGTTCATTTTTTCATTCATATTTTATAAATAATAAAAAAATCAATGTTTGGCGAGCTTAATATTTTATAAGCATACAGGTGTTATACAATTATCTCGTTAACAGTTATTTTTCTATACTCAGCTTATAAGAAAAATATTAACACATTAAAGAAATTATTTTTGTTATGAATTAGTATGTTTTAGCTTTAGGTATGATTACATCAGAATAATTATAGGTATTATATTGTTATGTACCAAATAATACTCATGATTTAACAGTCATTCGATTCTAGACTCCAATTTATTATTATAAGCCAATTGATTTAAGCCACAGCATTGAACAAAAATCAAAATAAAATTATTTTTGATCTTCTTTATTTTTCCAATGCCAAAATCATAAATTACAAAGTAACAACAATTGCTGTCATTTTTAATGTAAAAACTAATTTAAGATTAATTCATTCACATTTTATTGAGTACACATAATTAATGATGGTACAATTGTTTATTGTACTTTTTCATACTCAGTTCTCAGCAGTAGCACATTTGGATAAATAAAGAAACAATTCTAGTTACATAACAAGTCAGATATCTATATATGTATCAGGTACATACGCGTTGTTTGAGCTCATATAATAATTAACTATTGTATGTCCCAACATTAATTTTGTACAGAAAAATCGTGTCCATATTGTACTTTTGAAATTTCTTGACACAAAAAAAAATTAATTCATATTTATTTTCTGACTCAAGTTGTATTGGTTAGATAAATAATTACGAAAGAGTGAACAGCAAAATGTTATGTATTAATTCAAAAAAAAAATCATTACTCTGCAACATCTAAATAGATGTTTAGCACTCATTAGTTTAAAATAAAAATGTTTAACTTTATATTATTTTCGCGAAAACTTCTTACAAGTGCCAAAACATATTTTATAACATAATATAATTGAATATTTTAGTATAACGTCAAAAGAAAAAGAAACCGTAAACACTAAAACATTGACATTAATATATCGTTTGAATTTTTTAATGACAAATTTATAATCCTTGCAGTTAACATAAAACTTAAAACGTATAGCAAGATAGAGTTATACCTACCTAATTATTCGTTATTTATCGTCTGAAATTTTCGTACGAACTAACATTTTTTGTCAAACAGTCACCGTATTAAAAATATTTTAATAACATTTTGTTATACTATTTATACCGAACAGTATAATTTGAGTTTCATATGATGGCGGTAAATTAAAAAAAAAATCAATTCCAAAACTTATTGCCATTAAAAAATGAGTGCATCAATAATGGATAAATCGATCTGCTTCAGAGAGTTCAGTTCATGAGTTTTAGCCGTCTGACATTTAATGTTTCAAATACCTAACAATATAATACGAATTTCCGACGGTCTTGAACTACGTGTATACAATAATATTATATTCCTTGTACGGTTAGGACATTATTCATGAAAACAAATTTGTATGTCTATATTATAGGTATTTTCTATACTATATTTTATTATAGTTGAGACGAGATCGGTTGATACAATATTACAATATACGAATCTCGTTTTTAGACAGCCCTCGAACTTAATACGCGGACAGTATTCCGGACCTAAAATAAGAAGAAAAAAAATACTCCAATAAACGAAAAATCGGCGTTCGTAGAACGAAGTCGAATCGTGCTAAAAATAAAAATAAAAATTAAACGAACGGAGTGATGTAAAAAATAAAAATAATAAAAACCGCCTTAGTTTATTACCATGGTCAAGTAAAAATTGTCTTGAGCTGCGTATATATACGAACATGCATAATATATATTATATATATTATATACACTTTTTGAAACCCATTAGTCATTTTTCCATTCATTTGTAGAACAGTGTATATGTGTGTGTGTGTGTGTGTGTGTTATTGGAACAGCTGAAAAGCGTTAATAGTTTGTGTGACCCCGACAAACCAGAAACCGTGACAATAAACACGTCGTCGTCGCCCGGGAGGGCTTAGGGATGGTTTGTAAAAACTGTAGAAAAAAAATGTTCATAGGAAGCTCGGTTTAATATAATATAAGCCGCAACGAGGGAAACTGACCAACAATAGATATCATTTGTCACGACACGAGTTCGCAGAGCCCCGGTACCCCCTCCCCATCAAATATATAAATCAACCTGAAACTCTATAATAAACTGCTAGTCGCCGACATAAATTATATATTTTTATTAAATCGGTCCTCTATAATAACCTATATATTAATATATATGTATTCTCGTTGTGGGTGAATATTTGTCGACTAGCCGAGAATTTCCGCTGTTAATAGAACTTTGCACTCTAAACAGTCTGAACACTGTTTATAACCCTAACACGCTATTTGTCATAAACTACAATTGTTACGATGACATATTATTATAGGGTGGAATAGGAGTTTGAAGAATAAAATGACTAGAAAACATCCCGGACTCGTACCCCTAGCTGCTTGCTCTAGATGTCGGCTCAGTACGATTTATTTTTCAAAACTTTTTTTTGATTTATTCATAGCCCCATGGTTCAAAAATTATGTCATTCATGCAGAAAACCTTTTCAGGCAAAAACAAAGAATATGGATTTGTTTCAACTGTTCGGTTGCTGAAATTGTAAGATAACCCATTTAACTCATGATGTGGTAAATCCTAAATATTATATTAATTATGTAAAAATAATAATTTTGCAGGGATAACCACGGGAAAAGATTTGATAGGCAGTGGGTTCTGATCGAGATAAACCTACTAATACTTTTACCCACCAGTTGTTTAGGGCGGGTAGGTTAATTTTATATACACTAAAAATCATTTTTTACAAGCTTCACTTTTTCGAAAATATAAAATATTTAATTAAATTAAATTATTCAGTTATCATATTTATTTGAATATAATTATATAGAACATATTATTATTTAATGGTAAAATGTTGTAAACAGTTTCCCTGATCGGACTTCAAGACTCAAATAAGGTTATAACTGACAGAAATAAAATAATAATTCTTTTAACAAACATGTAGCCATATGGTCACACGGGATACAATTTTTATTTTTTTATCATATGTTTTTCGAATGTAACGTTTTTTAATTCCAATTCCACGCATAGGTAGACACGTCATTAGCCATTTATATTAATTATATATTAAACTGTCTTGGTTCTTCATCTTCTCCCCCGAAATATATTATAGGGTCGAATGTCTGAACTCTGACATTCTAATCCCTTTATTCGAACAGTAACGAGTTGAAGGTATTACAGTTTAGAAATGCATAAATAATAATCTATTTTTAAATTCTTTTGAAATTAAAAAAAAATTAACTACACGATCTTTTTTGTATAAACGTATATTATACCAATAATAATACACTTAAAAGCTAAATTTCAATTGTATATCTCATATACCTTATGTTATGTTTTAATGGTCGAATATTTATAAACTTTTATTTTTTACATTATTTATATAAGTATATTAAATATACTTCATAAATCAAATAACAAGTAGAGATTTTCAAATGGGTCCTATGAATGGACATTTGAATAATTAATATTCAATTGTTATTGTAAAATTAATCCACTGAAACCTTAGGTTTACGTAACAAATTAGATATTAGATATCTCAATGACTCATAACATATAAATGTACAAAACAATAAATTAATCTCCGACAGAATAACTTTTTTGAGAACACCGACAACACAATTTTTCATTGAATAATATTGTAATTAATAATACACGAGTAGGTACTCATAAGGAAACTACATGCTCCTAATACTTCTGTAAATCCATCAGACAGACCTACATTTTACGCCATTGCTTCAGGCAAGGTAAATAATATAAAAACAGGTAACTATATAGCACTTCAAAGTTCACTTTTTATTATGTATGTGTATGTTTTATATTTTTTAAATTTTTACACATCGATTAAGATCGTCATAGATTTATAATTTAATGCGTCTCAAAATAGTCGCATTATGATTCCACGGCTGTTGAATTAGAATCTCATTTCATTATTTAAATATAGTGTTTTTGTTACGGGCCATACGGCCATATTGCGCTGACACCAAGTTTTTACATACAAACTGCATACGTGAGAAAAGGTACATTCACCTGTAGGTGATTCTCACTCAACGCGTCTTGTGTGTATAGGTAGCATGACTTGAACTTGCTTTCTGTAAGACGTTTCTTTGTGGATAAATGCTTATTTACGTGACTATCAGACTATTAATATACGTATAACACACACATATATATCGTTCGATTACGCATTATGTATTATTATTTATTTTCTTTTTTGCCGACATAATAATATAAAGACATTTGAAAAATTGTTCAAATACGCCGCCTTGACCCGATCAGACGGCTTAACCACTCTGGAATTCACTTGTTACTCACATATAATTAGCACAATAAATCTTTCGTGTCTTTTGAATAGTCACCATTCGATTTAGGCCGAATTACCATAAAAAAAAAATGTAAGTTGTCTGAGCATTTGTTAAAAATAATTACGCAATTATAAATTTAGTTTGTAAAAAAGAGCACAACAAACCTACACAAAGGTATGTAAAAGTATTAAAAAAAAATAATAAGTAAATTAGAAAAAACAACCATTTCTAATACGAATATCTGCATATATAGATATTATATTGTATTTTGATTAAATATGTTACATTCATATTGTAATTTATAAAAAAAGTCTTCATAAATATTAGTCTCATACAGTAAGTACCTATTTATTGTTTAAAGACGTGTCTCATATTTATGCTACATTTAAATTACACATGTATAATAATTAAAAACTAATAATATTATTGTAAAATGGTATACTGAAGTGGAGACAAAAAAAATAATTGATAAATAATTAGCATTCACTATAATATTATTATTTTTATTTATGAATTATGTCATTTTCAATCATCAAATTAATAAGAGAGCCTTTCAAGTACTTGATTATGACTTATGAGTAAAATATTATTAGTATTATCTCATTGACTTATAAACTGACAAAATTAGTAGGTGCATATAAACTCAAAGATTATCAGAAGTTTGCAAACATTGATAAATTCCATTGTGATTGTTCATCGTGATTTAAATTTCACTGTAGCTAATACTATATTTAAGTACTTAAGTACGTGCATACAAGTATAAAACATATTTTATGTGATTAGAAACGTATTTACGTTATTAAAAGTGATATTGACACATATTATTATTTTTTTCTAAATTTTAAATCTAATAGAAATTAAGTATTAACCTAAACTAGTATGTTAGTTAAACAATATGAATATGGTACGATTTTTATGATATTTTTATTGTTTAAGGATGTGCCATAACGCATAAAACAAAACTAGGTAGGTACCTATTTAAACTACCTTAAATATTATAAATATTATACGTTTAAATATATGATTGTATTAAAAAAGTTTTTTTTTTACTTTTAAAAAAGTAGAGCTATTTTTCTAAGAATTTAGCTAATGGATTTTATTCAATTAGCTTATGCAATGAATATTGAATATATGTAAATGAGTAAATGTATAGATCTCTGTAAAAAAGCTATAAATTATTACTTGAAAAATGAAAGGTTTGCATCTCGTAAACTCGTAATAAATTAAATGACGTTTTCCTACAAAACTGCATACTTCTGTTGTATTTCTTTACGTACAATATATAGTTATTAATTATTAACCATTATTCTGCAGGTACGTTTACAACTTCGAAAGCAAGTGTGTAATTTCCGTAAAATGGTTTTAAAAGTTAAAACCGTAATTATTAAATCAATCCTCTGATAAATTAGAATTCCGTCCAATTAACTTGTCGTGTGTAATAATCATAATAATTATCGATATTTTCTCTAAAACCGTATAGGTTATTGAGCATATTCTTATATAACAAAACCGGGACGAGTTTTTAAAATAATGTGTTCGTGATTTACTTTTCGACGGCTAGGCTATTTGGCTAAATATCAGTCTAGTGCTTGATATAATATATACTATATACATATTATATTTCTTTTTGTAATAGGTACATAAAACGAAAATTAAAACAAGTCGTAGCATCGAAACTTCGTGGTTGGAAACGTCACAGAAAGGTGAAAATAAAATAAGTAGACGCATAACACACGTGTTAGCTTATTGAAAATAATTCGACATCGATACTCGACATTAATTGTAAACTCGATTTACGACGAGATACGACGTGTATAGGTTTAAGTATATTATATTCCGACCGCAGTGGCTGGGCCGAAACTATTATGTATAATATGCATATATACAATATATGCCAATACTGTACACAAATCGCGATTGATTTATGTCAATTAATTAAATAGTAAGAGCAGTGTATATTATGAGGAAGCTCTATTTTTGGAAACGGTCCCAGAGACTGCTAAACTGCGCGCAATCGGACGGTATAAATAATATAATATATTGCACGATAGTCTGCAGCGACTGCGGCCTCAGTCTGGGACTCTATATATTGTGAATTCTACAGACTCAAAGAGATCGTACATAAATGTGTATTATTATACCGTGGCGTTCGGTTGTGAAAAAAATAATATAACATATCGTTTGGACGGATATATCATACGAGGCACGAGCACTGTAGCAGCTGGACGACGATACGTGAAGATCGAAACGGTTGCACTCGAAGACACGATCTGGAGCAGCGTCGGAATAAGTAGTATAGCAGAGATTTCGGTTTCAATGGACGTTAAAAAATTTTTTAAGGTAGACATGATTAATGGTCCGAAAATTATTCCAAATTCGAGTAAGTTTTTACGATGTCACCGAGGAAATCGCATATACGAATCCTCTATAGGCACTGATTTTCGCTAGGGTAGTAGGCATAGGGAATCACATCAGATCTTGAATATTCTATTATATTAATTATTGGTATAATTTCCGGGAAAACAAAAATGCGTTTCCAATAAATACACACATACACGGTACATAATATTAGTACGTAATAATTTAATAGTTTAACCGCTTCGAGTGGGGTCGGCAATTCGAGTGTAACATCGAATAGATGTGCCGGTCGGTGGTAGCCAGCACTTTTCACTCGTAAACAATATTACTATAATTCACGCGAGACTCGTTTGATAAATTAAAAATATTAATAGAAAAAAAATACATGAAGACCGTGCAATTTGTCCGCGTCCTGTAGCACATGATCGTATGAAAAGGCGTGCGTATATTATGCGTACGCGTGGGAATGCGACAAAAACGGATAATCGATGGACGGGAAAAACTTCAGACACAAAACGAGCTCGCGAAATATTATTAATTATTACGAGGATTTAACGGTCAAAATTATTAATATGCCTTAGGGGTGTGTCACATATCGCAATCTTCTGGTTGCGATGTGTGTATGATTTATTTACTTGCTATACATCACACGTAAGTACCTCTAAACATGCATATTATAATATAATATATTAATATGTACCTATCTGTTTTTTTTCGCAACCCATACCTGCCGATAATTATAAAGTATTAAGACTTAAACATTATTAATAAATAAGTTAATTTTTAAAATTAATCAAAAATTGCATGTATAAAACGATAAAAATGTCATCAATTTTAAAATGTACCTATTGTTTTAATTCGGAAAAGAATATTGTTTTTAGTTAGTCCTAGTCTAAGAGCTTCAATTTATTTTCGAAATATAATTATATAGGTATGAATGAACTCTACACTCTGTAAAATTATATACTTTAGTAATATTTATATTGATGCAATATTTTTTTATATCAAACGTTACATGTATTTTTTTTACACATTTCATTATTTATTTAATAATATTTTGAATGTAACTCACACCAATATGATTCAACATAGTTCAACGTGTAAGACAACATTTGAAATTTAGTAAAAGCTAAAAATAAAAACATTGAATATATTACCCACATTCACGTTCATTTACCGACTTTTCAACTGCCGAATAAGACGTGTATAGGTCATTTCCAAAATACAAATTATGTGTAATTTAGGGTAAAAAAAATCGTTTCACGGAAGCCTGCAGCAATACCAGTCTAGCTTATATTATTAGTTGAATAAGTACTAAGTAATTTTCAAAAGTATTTTATTATTTCCTATGTCATATAATAATCAAAAAAATCACATAGACGCATACATTGATTTAAAATCAAGTCAGAATAATTGTTATTAGTTATATTACATCGTTTTTGAACGAATCACAAAGATTCTACCGAAATAATGTGTACGTTAAATTATTATGCTACTAATAATATACAACAATATTATCAATTATAAAATATGTAAAAGTATTTTTGAAAATATAATATTTTATAAGTATAAATATATTTTATTTGCTATAATGTTTAAGTAATGCATAGATATTTTGAAAGTGAAAAAATATATATAAATATCAAAATGGTGATTAATTGGTCGTTAATAAGTAAATCCTTTTATCAGTTATAATATTTATTGTGTTCATTGTTTATGATTCATTTCTAATTAGTAATTAGTATCGATTATCAATTTTGATGTACTCGCATCAATCATAATATTATTGGCCTCGTGCGTAGATAAAAATGCAAATAGATTACGCCAACATTTAAATTGTTTTAACCTTTTAAATAAGTATAAATATAAATTTAAGTTTGCTGTTTTCGTTAACTGCAAATTGTTTGTATTAAAATATTATAATATGTTATAATTTTGAATTTGAATATTTTGTATTGGCTACGCATGCGTTTTTAATTTTTAGAAAAAAAATAATAAACTAATATAAATCTAATCATATTACCTATAGCGTGTAGATACTAACAAATATGTTTCGAATCGTTCGAATTATATTAATACTTATACAGGTATAATACTATACACGCGTGCGTGTAAAAATGCTATATGCACAATGTTCAATATTTACATGACTGCATACTGCATAGTACACATACATGATACATCATAATATAGGTACTAATGTGTGTTTCGTAACATTGATACCCAACAAGTTATATTGAAATGCTCTTCAAGCACATAACGTTTTTTGTCATCACGCACATCGCACAGCCATATAACTATATGGCATATGCATTTAGGTGCACGCTGCAACACATATCGTACCTACGATTATACACGGATAATTATTATTCACGAGTCTCGCGGAGGGACATTCCTATAAGATATATTATAATACTCACGCTCTGCACATAAATAATTACTGTCACGGTGTACCTTCGTATACACGAAATACAGCTTACGGTACGGCCGTTTAACCCTGTAATTACTATTGTTCGAAAGGTGAACGCGGGTAACATAACTGTCGGGATTTTTCGTCTTTGACCATTATACCTACGTCCGATCAGCTATAATATACCTAATAAACATTTATCTCTGTCCAATTTTATACTTATTGTATTCCCACTACGTTGGGTAATGCAAGTAAAATGCAGTTCAATGCAACCAATTCATATTGCAAATAACAACCGTTTAAGAGGACGCTACCCATGCGTTTGATGTCTCCGTCTTATTTACGTACGACATAGAACATTTTCGTTCACGAGTTTGAATAGTATGCTGTTAGTTTTGATATTAGAGTGAATTGACCTAGTATCAAAGTTTGAGGTAAGAACATTATCTATGCTTAACCGCCAGTGGATTTTTGGATATTTTAATTTTCAAGCGAGATGTGAGCATTTTTGATTTGTGTTATTTCACACGCACACGTATCTTGCTTGAAAATTAAAATATCGGAAATCCGCCAACACTTAAGCATAGATAATGTTCTCACCTAAAAGTTTGATAATACTTAAATTTACTCTAATATCAAAACTAACTGCACACTATTCAAACTCGTGATCGAAAATTTGCTATGTCGTAAGTTGTTAAGACGGAGACATCAAACGCATGGGTGGAATCTTCTTAATATTAAACAATTAAAAAAAAAATACAAAAAAAAATTGGCTTTAATTAAATATAAAAAAATATACTGGATTGCATTTATAATGATTTTTTTTCAATAATTTATTTAACATTATACTAGACCTAATACATTGAAAAATGGAAACTATATGGTTTACCGTCTAAACTTACGTATCATCTAAATAGGTACTTGGCGAAAAAAATAAACTTCCTTTTTGGATCATAATATAATATATTTTGACGTGTATATAAACGAAATGTGCAATAAACATTATTTTATTTATCCCGCGCACATCGTGATATCCGTGCACAATAAAATGATTATTATAATTTGGTATTATATTATTATTATCATTACCTTTCCGTATACGTCTAAGTCCTTCTCTGCCGCCACCGCAGCCGCGTTCCTGTGCCGCAGCCTAACCAACGGCCCGGGAGTCACCAGGTCCTTCTCGTCCTGCTCCTCCTCCTCGTCGTCATCATCGTCGTCATCGCCGTCTTCTTCGTTATCCGCACCGTCGTCGTCTTCGTCCTCGGGTACGGCAGCGCTGGCCGTAGCCGTCCTGGACAACAGTCCTCGGTCGGTGGTCGGTGCCGGGGGGCTGGACCGGTTGCCAACGCCACCACCGCCGAAGACGCCGGCCAGACCCAGTCGATCGTGCAGGAACCGATCGAGTTTCGTGTACCGTTCAACGCCAGCAGCAGCGTGACGGCCGTCTGAGCCGCCGTAGGACAGCGTCTGAGCCCCGACCGCCAGCAGAGTGGCCAGTGCCAAAACTCGCGGGGCCGCGGTCATGACACGTCCCTGTATGTTGGAGTATGTAACCGCGGTTGCAGTATGGTATGGCGTCGACGACGATAGTCACCGGTAATATGATTTGTGTGCGGCAGTCGTGTCTGCCCGAGTCTTCCGATAATAATATTAATCAATAATTACGTGTTATTTTTGTTTTATAGGTAAGTAAAATATTATTATTAATAATAATATTAAGAGTCACGTATGATTTGTGCACGAGTCGGTGTGCAAAGTTCCGAAATGGTTTTTGAAAAAAAAATCGTCTACAGAGTAACGTAAGTCGTCCGTTGGTTTCGAAAAAGTAACGAGATTTGGACGACGCACGTGGACAACACTCGCGTTCGGCGGCAGGCAACTGCTCCGCTGCAACGACACTCGCACATGACCGCGCGCACCGGTCTCGGACGGAACTGCGGTGGCGCGCGACGCCGCCGAGTTTTATTTCCCAAGTTGCAGCTGCACAGGCCGGCCCCACCGCCGTCCACATTTAATATATATATATTATAATATATTAATCTATCTTTTTACTCTCGCAATATACTCCACCTTCGTGCCCACCCCTTCGTCGGGTTCACTGCTACAATATATATCTTATTGTATGTATATAGAATATAGATGTTCAACATATATATAATAAGTGCAGGTACCCACAGTATATTATGTGCATACGTAGCTATTATGCGTGTTTTCCTTTTAGTAGGACCGGAGGGCTGTTTACAATTTTGTTTCCTAATAAAATCTCCGAGAACAAATAAACTATTAAGAAGCAACATCATCGTATAATAATTATAGATTATAATACATATTTTTACATTTTACACAGTAACAATAACACTATACGTTTACAATAAATACGCACGTCACACCTGTTATCTTCTTTAATCTTCCACTTGTTGACGGCGAAGTTGAACGCGGGGGAGTAATCCAAAGAAGAGCGGTAGTCTAATATTATGGGAATACACTTTCTACGCCAATAAAAGGTTGATTTAAAATATTTAATTAAAAATATGATACTGTCAGTTACCATGATTCATAGTCTGACCTTACTACTCGGGATCTATTATGTGAAAATATATTCTATATAATGGTGTTTCGAACATTGTATGTGTCGCGTTTCACTGTTTCAGCAATAGATTTGTTTTCTGATCCTTGTCAAAGATTAATCTAAACATTATACAATCATCCTTTTGTAAAAAAGTAATAAAAAAGTCTTGAATTTAACATCGCAACGACTCATAATATATTCGGCTATCGTAAAACGCAGACTTGCAATTTTAACATGACGTTTTGCCGTAAAAACCATTATTGTATTGAAATTGTTCGTAATTCGTAAGTAAACCAATAAGTCCTCCAAAAGTTAACCATATATCTGAGATTATAATAATACTTTGACCAACAATATATTATTCCTAACAGGTTTTTTTTTTGTAAAGTTAGGTGGATTGAATAATACTTATGTGGCTTTTTGTCCATCCTATGTAATATAGTGCAAAAATAATATAAATATTTATACTCTGGATTATTTAGAGAGCAACCGAAGTTCCAAAGATTACATTAAAATATCTATCTATACATTTTTTTTTTAATGTACAGTACTTTTACTACTTTTATTGATTTTGTCGTTACTACAAAAATGATAAAGTTTATAATTGTTGATGTAAGATTAAAAAAAAATTGACTATGAAACAAGCCATGATTGATTTTGTTTAGTTTGATTTTTATTTATTATTAACTTGAGAATTTTAGTTTTATTTTCTGAGACACTTATGATGTAAATTTTGAAAGTTTGTAACCTAAGCAATTTTGACTAAATACGTCTATGTATAAGTTTCTTATGCTAGAACATGTTAACGGTGTATTGCAATAATAAATACTCATTACTTACACTGATATTTTTGATACATATTTTATTTTATATTATACCATAGTAAATTGATTATACAATTTGTATTTATAATCTATATTAATGGCTGCAGGTACAATGTTAATCTATCATTATCTGCTTTTCGGGACACCTCTGAGTCATAATGCGTTCACTTTACATAATAATTAAAATTCAAACGAATTAATTCCGCGTAATGTACAAAAAATGTAGTTGACTCTAGTCCTTAAAATACCTAATAAATATTATAATATGCCTACCTACTCAGTACTCACTAATACAGTAATGTTCATACGTTTACGTTAAATTATTGAACAAGTATGAGGTGTATTCGTGTATAGTGTGGTGTGTAGTATGTAGTGTATTTATTATCGTGCTCACATACGCGCAGAAATATGCACAGGTTGTTAGTCATACCAAATTGAATTTCATTAATTTGTTTCAAAATAATATTTAATGTAACCCGGATTTATCTGTTTAAAGAAATGTAATATTATCTATAGTAAAATCGCATCATCATGGTGTCTATAAAGAAATGGCTACCTATTATTCTGGTATATTATACTTAATATTTTTTTACACAGTGTTGAATTATCAATAACCACAATTGAATAGAAATATTTATTAGAAATTATCACCATGACTATTACCTAAGTATTGACCATTAAACTGACGGTTTAATAATTGTATCAATTGTTTGTATTTAATTAAATAATTTTTTTCTTCTGCCACAAGCAATTTTTACACAATTTGTAAATGTAAGTAAATGTAATTGAGACATTTACAAATTGTGTAAAAATTGCTTGTGGCAGAAGAAAAAAATTATTTAATTAAATACAAACAATTGATACAATTATCAAACCGTCAGTTTAATGGTCAATATTTAGGTAATAGTCATGGTGATGATTTCTAATAAATATTTTTATGTATTCTTTATTCTCACTTATATACTATAAATGCATTACAAATAGCTTAAATACAAAAATATTCTTTCTTAAATCAATGATAGGTTATATTGCTATACACAAATTAATAAAAGTGAATAACAGCAACTATTTATTAGAAAAAGGATACATTTATTTATCGATCACACTCACTCACATATAATTATTAATACAAATGGAAAACTATTGTCTGTTATTATCTTTGTCAAAATTATAATTTTTTATTTCATGATTGGGTCCTGGCTGGTGACTATTGTTTCTGGGAAATATCATTAATATTAGAAAATTAAAAAAATTCCGCATCATCTTTTACTCCGTAGAAATTTGTTTTCTTATTGTAATTAAGGAAATTATATTAATTTTCAAGATTTAAAACCATTACCGTTTAATAGATAATCAAATTATTTTTAAAAACTTATAACTTATGTTTTATTTTTATGAGTTTCAAAATATCATAAAAACGTTGTACCGAAAAATGATTAAAATTTATAGAAAATAAGGTCTGTTGTAAATATTAGTATTTTTAATCAAAGAAGTTTGTTATGTTATGTTGTAAGAACTAATAATAAATAAAATAGTTTGATTAAAATATTAAATAATGATCATTATCTTAGAACCAGTTTCTTGTACTTAATTATTTCCTTTTCAGTAGGATTTATGCTATTTTATGTTCATATTTTGCTAGTGGAATGTTTTATTTGTCAAAAGCACTTGAACAGGTTACATATTAAAGCCAGCCATGTTAAACTATAAGACTGACGAGATTTGTGGTCGACGTGTATCATAATTCATATTGCAGTCAAATAAATAATATAACTTAAACAGTATATTAAACGTTCAATCATACACAACATTTTAAATAGCTCAATTCTTCAGCAAGTTTACAGATGTAAAAAAACAAAAAATGCCATTCCCATAAAATATAAATATTATACTTAGCACTGTACCGTTGAACAATTTAAAGATATTTAATAAAATATGTATACTTATACATAGGTACCACTACATATTATTATTATATTATGAAGGAGTATTCGTTATCGTGAGTTGGGTTTTCTTCTACAAGTACCCAAGTAAAACACACACCTAAGTGCTTTATTGTGTTCTTGTTAGGTCAATTATTGTAGATCGTTGTTAGAACCCTACGAAGTTGGATTAAGTTTCAGGGTTGGATAACGTCCAAAATATTTTTTTTTCCGTGAGTTTTATGTTTATATTATTATATATATTATATTATGGTCTTCAGTAATTGAATTCTGAAAGTCGGATGCCCTCGTTGAAGGGAGCTGACATTGGTCAGTATAATTTATTAAATAATTTTAATAGTTCCCGAGACATCTGTTTCATTTTGTCAAACTGCATATTATACGTACGTAACACTATATATAAATATTAATTGCTATAAAATATCGTGAACATTTTAAATGTATCTTATACTAAACATAATATAATTTAGATGTACTTTTATCACAAATAAATAATTTTAATATTAATTGTAATCAGTTATTGTTATGGCTTATAAAGATATATCACACATATAAATAAATAAATAAATAAGAACATAAAGAAACGTAGGCTGCAATATAAATTATTTTTGTATATTTGATAAAGTACAATAAGAGTATAATATTATATAGATATTAACTATTTTTTATTTATCAATTATTTTGTAATCAACGCAACACACGTTTTTGAACCAAAAAAGTATACTTCGTGAGTTGAGGTATTTTTCTAATTTTGGAATATTGTTTGTTGTTTAAGTTAAATGAAAAAAATAATTTATTAAAATCTAATAATTTAAAAATCCGCACAAAATTATATTGCACGTATATTTTATACCTATACTAGAAAAATAAAGTTAAATTATATGACGTTCGTTTAAGTTCTTTAAAATAATATGACGTAAGTATCTGATCAATGGAAAAAATCGAAAAATAATAAATATTTAACACTCATCATAAATTTACAAATAGAGTAAAAGAAAAGAAAAGTAGTAGAGTAATAGAGTTTATAGGTGTAGAGCAAATTTTAATTTTTAAATATTACCTATTTATATTAAAATAGTTGTAGGTACTTATCCACATTGTCATACTATAAGAATTAAAAATTAAAATACATATTTTATCCTTCTCTCCTTAATTTTTAGTGAATAATATATTGCTCAAAAAAAGAAAAATTAATGTTTTGATAACGTCTGTAATATAATTCCATACATGCGTATATTAGTAGGATATTGATCGTAACATCGGTAAATATTATGATTTAGTGATGTTTGGATATTTCTGTTAGCGTTTTTCGACAACTTTTATTCGGATATATATAGGCATTATATTATATCTGAGTGTATGTTTCGTAAGGTTATTATTACTATTTTGTGCATAGGCCTAGCGATTCCAAATACGAATCGTATAAAAACGAGTCTGCTTGAAACATCTAAAAATGGAGTGAATGGTGTCCAAATATCTGCCAAACAAAATTTAAGAAAATAATATCGGCTATCATCATTAACTATGGAAATACGTTTGCGTTGGTTATTGCGGTATAGGTAATGACAAATGGGTACCTATTAGTTGTGGCTGTATTCATCTATGCTTTTCGTCAGTCATTCTTAATTTTTAAGACGGCCTAAAAATGTTTGTTATTGATAGAAAAATGTTTTCAGTAACTGTTTTAACCGTCTTTGCTCCAGGAATATGTACAAAAAAAAATCCACAACATCTTAGATTAAATCTTATTTCCATACTTAATATTGAACAGAGATCAGCTTTCTATATTATATTATTAATTATTATGTAGGTCCTGCAGCACTTCTGTTACTATTCATTCCGATAAATTAATTTCAAATTTCATTCCATACAAAGCAATACGAGCGGAAATCACAGCAAACGTTTTATTGTTCCTAACACTTTGTGTTGAAATATTCAAGTTAAGTACCTACAGTAGTATAGAATGAGAGGTCCTTCCATAAAAAGACAATTAAAAAGAAGAGTTGTGAGGAACTGGCCAAAACATGACCAATACATTTCTGTAACATATACATTTGAAGCACTTCCAAGCGACATCTATGTTGTTTCCTGTTAAATTCCAATTAATATCTGCCAATAAAAACTCTGAAGATATTATTATATTATCTAGCACACATGTTTTATTTCATAAAAATACGTATAACCATGCAATATTAATACTTTAATGTATACAGTTTATAATTATTAACCTACATCTACCGATGAAATTCAACTGCACTGCATATTATGAATAAATATTAAATATCTACTACAAAGCTTTATCGTATTAGATTAATAGGAAATTAGATGAATACCTATCTATACATATTTCCGTGCAAATATACAACCAAATTCAGCGAACAATTATAATGTTTAAGCAATATTGAAATTCTCTACGTATATACATATATGCATATATGTACACTCGATAGTAGGTATTTATTTAAATTAATATTTGAATAATATACTCGTATATTACAATGTTTCGAATGTTTTTCGCGAACATTTTAATTTTGCAATGGATTTAAACTTCTAATAAATAAATATTGATACGAGTTATTACTTATTATTACGACGAATATTATTTCTCGGTTATTTGGTGTGTTGCTCTTTGAAAACTAATACAATTTGCCCTGAGGTGCCTTAAAGTGGTTGAACCGTATAGATTTATTGAACATGAAAACGATTGCATGTTGATCATATGTATATTAAGTACCTATATAAGTTGTACACCATCTATCAATAATCACTTGAATAACAATATGATCAAACAATACTACGAGGTATAATATATTAATATGTATATGTTGTGTATACCTTATTGTAACATACCTATTGCCTAGTATACCATATACCTAATTAAAATTTTTTTCAGTTTTGAACCGACGGCGCCGCGGGAACTGCTTTCGCATTGCTTCCGCGAATAATAATAATAATAATATTATTTTATAATATTATAATTTATAGGTAATGATTAAAACTTATTCAATAGAAGATTGTCATTTTTAAATAATAATAATATTAATATGTGTTTGTGTAGGTATACTTTTGAACTTTGAATAATACATTGAACAATAATATAATAAATAAAATGAAATTCAATTAAACGTTACATTTACGCAGCACTTCAGTTACGTTCACATTTCATAAATATATGTATAGTGTATACCTTGGTTGGTTATGACTTATGATCAACAAATACATAATAATGACTAATGAAAATATTATTCTAATGATAATATTATGTTTTTCGTATTAGGTACATATTATATTTAGAATTGAACTGGAAATTTTATCAGAGCTGTAGGTTATCACAAAATTAATTTTTGTAATTTATTGTAGCTTGTAGATAGTGTAAGATGTGTATAGATCATTTCACGCACCGCACAAGTTGTAAGGGGTTGGCTATAGGCAATTTTGTCAACATTTCTAAAAACAAAACAAAGATAGAAATGAAATTTATACATGTAAATTAATATGGTTGACCAACCAAGAAAAATAAATTAAATATAACTCAAATTTATTTTTATTTATTAAATTTCAGATATTCTTATAAGTACAGCCTATAGTTACGTGTAAATTGTAATTAATTGATATTGTATTGATCATAATTTCAATTTTAATAATAACATATAATTATTATATAAATCAGGTATTGAAAACGTGTTTGTTCAACTTCTCAACTTTTCTATATTAGAAAATGTGTTCTGATCATAAGCTTCGATGGGGGATTTTGGAAGCAAATTGGGTCTAGTTGGTACTTTTGGAAAATCAAAATCCAAAATTCATAGTTAGTTAGTTCTTCGGGAAAATCAAATGGTCTACTGAAGTCCACGGTTGTATACACCGATAGATAACCGTTCTTAGTCACTGCAACACTGAAGTATTTTACTGACATCATATAATATCTTCGTACTCAAGAACTGAAGAGTGAAGACTAAAGTCTCACTTGATGAATCAGTATATAGGTACCTAAATAAACAATTTAATGACTTATGCATTAGGTATTACTAATGCCATTAGGCATTCATTTTATATGAATATTATAAAATCAATTATTTTACGTATGTCTAATTATTTAGAACTAATAATTGAAAAGCACAGGGAGAATAAATGATACATATATTTTATGTTTAAATTTAAAGTTTTTATATTTGTCTTTCTTTTTTAAGTAGTTTACTTAATATCCATTTTAGTTTTCAACAATCGGTCAAGAAATTTAATTTTAAACGATACGAATATTATTTGTTTATTAACAAAATATTAATTTATTATTTTCTATATTTATTTTAAATAAATTTGATTTAATAAAAATAAATTATAATATTATAAATATCGCACAGTATGCGACGAAATGGTAAGGATAAAAGGCAAAATGTTTCCATGGATTTGGGTGTAGCATAATATAAAATCTACAATTAAAATTAAATTTATAAATTCACTCTCAAAAATTAGAAATTAAATTTTTTCTGTTGCTCCTCATGTAATGTATGTAATTAATTTGTATGGCACTGGGTCAGCAATTCAGCATATTAGTTGGTCTGTTTGAAGGTTCATTTAATAGTAGTCATAACAAGAACTAGACATATGTATATTTGAACGTAACATTAATATAATGCCAACAAAATCTGGGCCAAAACTTATTTTTTGCATGTTATTATGTCCCATTACTTGTATACTTAACCAAGTGTATGCCGTATAGATGTATAGTCTACATTCGTATTAGGCGTATAATCAAATGTCTGCTATTGTCTTTACTGTATTGGTCAAAAGCAAACAATTATAGTGTCTAGTGCTTGCGTTATGGTAGGATGCGAGGGGAGGGAAGGTAGCAAAGTCTCTCGTCTTATTTTTAGCGACTCTTTCTGATTATATTCTATAATCAAGACATTTAAATCTTTAGGTAGGCACATTTTTTGTTACACTTGTACATACCCCTTCTAAATATTTTCTAATTCAAGCATTTTCTGGTGCCCGCCTAAACAATAAAGATTTTTCCTGAGATAACGGTTAATTCAAAATGTCAATATGAAAATGGTCAAAATATTTAATATCAATTATAGTCCACAGTAGTATATAAATGTGTACGTATTCATATATAAAAAGTACAACATATCAAAATGTCCATGTTTAAAGTTGCTTAAGAAATACATATTTTAATTTATTTCTAATTTATGGTAATTAATACAATTTTGACAGTGATTAGCTTACAGTATATTTTTGTTAGACCCTGGGTCCAGACTGCCCTTACAGCGCATAGTATAGCATGGGACTTGATTTAAGAAAAAAAATCATCAACTTAGATAGGCAATAAATAATAATAAATACATAATTAGAACATATAGTTGGCATTTATATTATGATATTTAATTCCGGTTGCACCACTGCAGTATAATATTATTTTATTTCTACATGACGGTTGTTGTTTAATGATTAACGGAATTTTCAGCCTTTTATTGATACACATATTTGTTTGCTATACATTATACACACTGCTATAAACATGATTAGTTTCTCTAGTTTCCTGTTTGACACTGTCGGTTACTGACCATTGTGATCTGTGACGCGATTTCAATGAAAAAACTGGGGGTGCTGAAGCCCCTTATTTTTTCAGTTAGTTGACACTTGACAAATAATATACAATACACATTATAAGGGTGCTAATTTCCAAACTAGGGGTGCTAATCATCCCCCAAGACCCCCAAATTGCGCCTATATGATCGTGATTAAGATTTGCATAAATGGACACAAATTAGTCATCAACTATAAGCAATAAATACAAAGTTGTATAATTTAATACTTATGAAAAAAATTTAAAAAATTCCCATTATAAGTGGACGCCACTCCTCACCCGCAAAGAAGCTGTCTCTGTCTTACAGACTTGTAGGTGCCCACCATACAATGCATGTATGTACATATAACAATCATGTGTTTTTGCCTTTAATTTTAGAATTAGTGTTAAGGATATTTCTGTGGTTGTGCTTTCACTTTCTTTTGATTTCTTAAATGAGCTTTTGTGGATTGTAATATTGTACATACCTCTGCATGGAATACACATGCATACATGACTTATAAAACTACCACAAGAATTAAAACCCAACGTACAAACACATTCAATGTTCTTTATTCTTAACTTTAAGTTTGATAATAGGTAAATTTACTTCAATATTAAGGATGGTAACTTAAAATTAATATTGGTTCTGATGTACTCCACATCACAATGTTGTTTATTATATTAGTAAGATACTAAGATAGAGACACGTACAACACGTCAACAAGTGTATCTAGAGCTCTAGCTTATGAAGGTACGTGGATTATTTTTATAAAATATGTTATCAGTACATCATATCACAATCAACACAAATATATATGTTAAATAAAATAGTAAATATTTGTTTTCACTTTTAATTACATTGACATTTTAAACTTATACGTAATAATATATTGTATAATGTAATATTTATGAATATCATATTAAATGTATACTTTAAATCATCCACGATACCCAACTAATAATTTTTCAAAATCTACAAAAAAAAGAGAATTTAATAAAAAACATCGTGAAATTATATTTTGTTCAATATATATGGTATACGAAGTTCGTTGTATTTAAACTACAACTACATATACCTATATAAAACTATATCATATAATAAAATATATATTTATATGATACTGACAAATATTGCCGTAGGAAATTTGAAAATCATATTTCACGTACAGCACAATAACTTATATTATACAGGTTGACTGGATGGGTCACCTATATATTGTGCACATCACATGTCTGACATACCTAATAATATTGGTATTATTGATGTTCACTATAGTATTATCATTATTCATTAGTCATTACTATATAGCCCGGTGCACTGGTGTTTGCTGTAAACGGCCGGATGTCGGACGAGCCGCAATAAACTGCAGCAGTGTACACAGAGTTGTTTATGTACAAATGTAGCGATTTCGGATTGTTGACCTCGTGTTATTTTAATTTTTTTTTAACGAAGGGAATAAATAAAACGACCGAAAAGTATCCTCTCTGCGCGCTATTATAGAATCGTCGATATACACGTACAGACGCATCACTGCATTACGCAGTCGTATAATACGCCACTCGTCCATCTATGTATACGATCTCTCTTCTATACATATTATTATTAGACATTTACATCCATATACGCATGCTATAAGTCGACGAGTAGGTGTTGGTTATTATTATACTGCGTATATATGTCTGTCTATGTGTAAATATATTCAATTATTATCATAGTAGTAAATGGGATGTGTCTGCGCCGTCGTAATATACCTACTGCACATGTAAGCGGCATCGACGTTTTATTATTTTCGCAATTACCATAGTGATAAAAAAAAAATGTAAAATGTAAGCCTACTTCACTAAAAAATGGTCCACCTTTTAAACGTTCAAAAATGGTTCACTGCAGGTAAACTCTTGAAAAGTAGTGATTTTGACTTCTTCCTTTTTATACACTCATACCGTATGTATTTAAATTTTATATAATATTCTTATGGAGCTAATTAAGCCCAGTTGTTATTGAAACATTGTAAAATTATCAAACTGTTTATTAAATTTTAAATTACCGCAAATAACGTCATTTGGGGGAACTAGGCAAGCAGATAAGTCTAAAAATAAACGATGGGTCGTCGGTCAACTAATTATTTAGGTATCAGCACTAGTCGGGCGGTGGTAAACTCTCCCGATTGTATGGTAAACTCTCCCGATTTTTAAAACTAGTAAACTCTCCCGATGGTAAACTCTCCCGAGTAAATATTATGTTTACCTGAAAGAAATGTGTAAACTCTCCCAAGTTATTTTAAATGTTATTGCTACCCTATGAATTGACTTCATTGCACAGATTGTGATTATAATTTTTATTATGAATTGTATTACCATATTTAATCTGTATTTATCTTGTGTTAAGTGATAACAACGTATTATGATAATATGCGACGGACTGAATTATTTTAGTGTTACAAACTGCAGTGTAAAACGAATGTTACCCCATGCTCCCCTAGCTTAGTAATACTGAAGTAGACCCGGGAGAGTTTACATGTTCCCGTCAGATAGTATTAGACTAAACCCGGGAGAGTTTACCATCGGGAGAGTTTACATGTCATTAAAATCGGGAGAGTTAACAATCGCCCCACTAGTCAGCAGTGACGCGATAACATCACAGTAGGAAGAGCATAGGGGAAGACAAAAATCGTATAAAGTCTAATACTGTAATATACTTATACCCACAAACGTGGTTTGACGTAAAATGTGGCAGAGGGCTAAATAATTTATGTACGAGCATGGCTGCTGGATCTGCAGCAAACTCGTAGCCCGTAGGTATCCATTAGACCAGACATTAATTTTTTTTCGATTTTTATACAATTTCACAACGAACCTGTGAAGTAGTGCCATCCGACTGGTAAATTGGGCTGGACTAGGGCAATTATATTACTAAGTCATATGGTAAGGGGGCGTAGGGATCCAGCTGTTGATCCAGAATTGTACGTACAAAGAATTACCCGTGTTTGAAGCACGATGTAGAGAAGATGAGGTGACAACACTCGGCTAACCCAGTTGAAATAAAGTGGTTTATTTGCTGACGGCAATTTTGTAGTTTAAATAAAATCCACCGGGAGCACCACAAGCTTCAAAGGTCGGTTGTTAATAGTGTTGTTTTTTGTGTTTGAATAAGATGGCATTCATGACAATATATATATAATATATATATATATATTTTTTGTCATGATGTCATTATTTCATTAGCCACTATGCATTAATCAACTATAATATTGTAATGAATAAATAAATAAGTATTGTATATTTGTATTTATGATGGAAAATACCCCTGTGTATATGTTCTCTACATCGCGGTATGAAGTAGGTATAAACTATAAGCACAGATTATATTAAACAGTTTAATATAATCTGCGGTATAAGCAACTATGATATAACTTTTAATAATATGTCAAAATAAACGAAAAAAGTAGTGTACATAAATAATACCTAACGATGTGAATTTTATATTTATATTTTATATATCATATTGGAATTTTTAGTGTCGTTCTCAGTAGGTAGTAAGTAGCGAATACTGAATACTGCAACATCTCTAGTATTCAACAATTTAAAAAATTAAATTATAAAGTTAATTTTTTGACTTTTTACCTTAAATATAGTAGGAAGTTAGTAATTAGTAATTTAGTTTTATAACATAATAACTCAACTTCTTAAAGTACTCATTGTAACAAATTAGATTTTTCTGAAAAATTGAAAAATCATGTTTATAATGATTAGATAATAATATAATCTATCAAGTTATTAATTAATTCATTATATTTTACCGAGTAATAGATACCTAGGTATTCTATGATTTAATAACGTTGTTAAAATACAAACGTATTAATGAATAATAATATTTTCTGAACCATAAGGTAGCTCGTTGGTACCACCAAGTCATTGAATATATAAATCCCTGTGATCGATAATTTAAATGTCATTAAAAAACAAATTTATGAACTAGTCAAATATAACCAATTTTATTTTTAATAATGCACAATAACCAATACCTAAGTAGCTACCTATGTATAATTGAACTTGGATATTTTTTTCTAATACTCAGTTAGTAAATTAAAAAAATGAAGATCTGCTCCAATGAATAGTGATGATTGATCAATTATTTTTTAATCATTAATAATTGACGATCATCTGCTTTTAAATTGCTAAATAATAATGTTTATATTCATATTATTACAATAGTATTTTATCTTATTATCACCTTACCCAGCACAGCGTATAGCGACATCTAGCGGTAAAGTGCACGGTGCACGCATCCGTTATCGGTAAACATAGAATCAACGGTCGTTCGCTCTACCACGTGTGAGTATTTGTCAAACGTGGTGTATATATACGACCGGTTGCATTAGGTGTAATGTGGAGGTCTGGAGAGTGGCACACTTTCATGTAGAGCCGCTGCAGGGCGGAGTCGATTCCTCTCTCGAACGACTGTGTCTACTGACACCCTCCGGAGAGAGCGAGAGGGTGTGTGGAGTATGGATCACCGAATGATTAGTGTGCCAACTTGAAATGCCCTCCCGTATATTTTTTATCGACATTTTTTTCAACTACAAAATAACTTCCAATTATCGTGAATTTTTGACCACTTGTAAAAAAATCATGGTTTTTTTTAATAACTAAAAACAAATTATGGTTACAAGAATAACATTTTACTTAAATAAACTTCATTCAATTTTCAATCATTTTTACCCGCGATTCGCAAACAAACAATAATAGCAATATGACATTTGGTATTAAATCAAAAAGTGGGAAAGTAGGTCTACCTCTGCTGTACAACGGTAGGTGTCAAGTTTATCTCGTCATTGAGTATAGGTAGAACTGTAGCGGTGACTGAGGTTAAATTTTAATTCAATGATACTAAATTCATCATGGCATACGAAATACGATTCTGAGCGAAGATTGGTTGGTATGACAGACTATTTTGTAACAACGTAAAAAATAGATAAATATAAAAAAGACTTACGTCAGTTATAGTTATATTAAAATTGGATGTTAATTTAACGAATAGAAACAAATGAACGTAGGCGTCTGGACGCAAAAAAAAATATTGTTAATCAATAAAAATATAAGTAGTAAAATTTAAGAATTAAAAATATAGTTATTTATTTATTTATATTTATCATGATTTGTCAAAAATTAATATGAAATATCAAAAAAGTTATTATTACAATATGACAACAATTAAAATACAATATCAAAAACAGTTAAATATTCATGATTTATATATATATTTATATATCTACTACTATCTAGCCGATCCCGTCCCTTCATTGCCACATTTAAAATACCAATTCTATATGATTTAAAATGTGTGTTCAATTTATTTGTCATTGAATATCCGGCGTAGTGATGTTCAACACTTCCCGTGATAAATTCCGGTAGATCTTAAACTCCATTAAAGATTTTTAACAAAATCGTATGTGTAATATAAAGCTAAAATTATATTCAATCATAATGACTATTTTTTTACTTTGTGTAGGTGAAACAATTTTTAAAATCGGTACTTAAAAACCAATTGCTAATTTATTATTCATCAATACTACATTTTTCTACCAATACAACACTATAAAACAAAGATATATTATTCCTATTTTTCTATTATTTCTGTAAAAAGTACTCGAATTCTCAAAAAAAAAAAAATCAAGGACCACTTATAGAAATGAAATATAGCTTATAAGATTCTCTGGATAGTGTAGCTTTCTGGTGGCATTTGAAATCGGTTAAGAAGTTCCAGAAATTACTTCGAACAATGTTTCTTCATTATATATTATTTTATAGGTAATAGTCTAATATTAAGCCAATAACCTTATAGTAGTTGCGGTTCTTGTATAAAAAAAAAAAAAAATAGTATAATACAATATTGTAATCACAATGTTATAAATTATAATACATATTAATAAAGTGAAATATTTTGAGTGATTCGGCGTAAAAATTATAAAATTCAAAAATACGTAATATTCAACTATAAACTATAATAAGTACGGCAAGATACGATACCATTTAAGTTGTATTACAATTATTTGTAAAATGTATGTATAAACCAGAACTAAGACATAGTTTTTGAGTAGAATCGCCCAAAATATTTAATTAATTTAAATTAATTAATTAATGGTTAATTTTTAACATTTTTAAATGTTCCTTTAAATATTTTAATACTGACATTTCATGAAAAAAAAAAAATAGAGGATCTAATAAAATACACCCTGCCACACTCCAAATGTCGTATCCCCCAACATTAAAGCCCCACTGCTTGGCTGAAAATACGCCCTCTCAAACGCAGGTCGTTCGAACTTTTTTACCACTCAAAATTTACGAAAAACGTATTTGTTGCGTCGAACGGTCATGCCGCGAGTCAAAAGCCTCCCCTTTTGGACGCGACTCAATACAAACAAAACTGTAGAACTGCAATATTAATTTTGGTAATACACCTATACGCTCCAGTGCGCCACCTATTCTAAATGATTTTATTTTTCTGCTGACAAATGTGTTAAATAATTAATTTTCACCGTACACATATACACACACTATATTATATAATACATAATAATATTTATTACTATAGGTTATAATGTGACTATAATTATTGCAGCCAAAATAATGAAAGAACACTCGAAGTGCAACGGTCGCGCGGTAGCGATGACGTCTGTAACCGGATATGATCAATACATAAAAGAATGTGCATTATTGTTCGGGTGACCCGCTCGCTGCACGTTTCCTTATGTACATAAAATGGTTATCTGTTCATAATTGTTTAAGGAGGTATATATCGTTCAACGATAAAAAAAAATCATTTCAAGGGGGTCACATTCTACTATTACGTGTCTTATACTTTTTTACCATTCTGTAGTACGTCTGTATCGATTCGATCTAGCGATATGTTCAAGTCTTTAGGCTTCATATTTTTTTAATTAGGTGGGTGCGATAATATATTGTAATAAATAAATTCGGATAACATAATATTGATAATAATGAAAACAAATTTATAGTGAATGAGCTTTATTATAGTCACATATTATACAATAAATTATTAAAATATTATACATCTGTGATTTTAGCCGACTCATACGTACCCAAAACGGAACACATATTATCGATCGAATTTACCATGATACACATTGTACATACCTCGATACCTGTAAAATATATATTTTTTGAGTAACATAATATGCAGACATAATGTTATTACAACATCATTAGTTATTACTTATTACTTATTATCTGTACCTGTATAGTGTATAAGTAGGTATAAGTAACAGTCTGTTATGATGTAAATGGACAAAGTGGTTTGGCGAAGGGGGTAATGTATAGGTGGGTGGGTGGGTGGGTAGGTAATGTCCAATAAGTGATACAGTTTAATATATTAACTAAAGTACCTACTTATTTTATAGTAACAACTATACGTACGACAAAATTAATGTTACAGTAAATGCCTTTATCGGATTATCGGTACTGAAGGGTGAGTTAAACATAATATTATACTAGCCTTTGAAAAATTCCAAGTTCGCCAACAAGTAAGTAGTAACTAATGTATATAATACCTAATATAGACATTCTTGATGATGGGTTACACTTGTATTAGGTACTTTATAGTGTCTACCTTAACATTTTACACTTTAGTATTTATGTATATTTGATTCAATAAAACGATGAACAAAAATGTACGTCTAGCCGTCCAGCAGGGACAATAATAATTGCGCTGGTCCCTTATTAATATAATAATAATTAGTAATAAATTACACTTGTGGGCATAGCTTTAGTGTTTGCCCTCGGACCCCAAAAGTTTATGACTCCACGATCCACATCATATAATAATTATGATATTGGTAGGTATATAAAGTATTATATATACTAGATATTTTTCGCACAAGACCTAATTGGCTATAAATGCTTATAATACTGTTCGTCTATAACATTATACATATATAATAAAATATAGTTAGTTCAACAATGTCGCACGTTAACTGCGGTCTGCGACTATACCTATACGGATATAATACTATAATAGTCTGACAAAGTCGCCCACGCGGAACTATATTATTATTATTATTACTATCTAAACTTCGGCAAAAAGATCGTAAAACCGTAATGCACATATTTTACACTTATACATAGGTAACCATCATACCTACATTTTATACCTCTCCTTTACGTGGTTTTTATAATATATGTACACCTATAATGTATACATGTACTTACATATTATAATATATTTATGAATTATGTTCAAGATTATGTTGTCCGCACGTATAGATTGCAGACAGCTGAATGTGTTATTGCTTATGTATATATTATAACAGAGCCGAACGTCTGAAATCAATAAAAAAAAATCAACACTCAAATCGCAAGCGAGTGGGTGGTGAAAACGTATGCCAGAAGCGTGAGTACCTACTTACCTATCTATACTTACTTTTATAGTATAATAATAATATTATTATCGTTGTGATATTCGTCCGCCTGCAGTGTATATCGCGAGACGACGATCGCGGCCGAATGACTTGCTAATGGGTATTAGACACTTTAATATAACCCCTTCGCGACATTTATACAATGTATTAAATAGGTACACACAAAAACACAATATAAGTTTAGGTAACTCGTAAGTCGTAGGTGGGTCTATAGCTGAGGCATTAGTATCCATCTAAAATTTTATATATCATCCTCGGATCGAGTTGATTATAGAACTTCAAGGGCGCTTGGATGTTATAGTCATAGAGATAATTGTTTTAGATATTATTATATAATCTAATATTCTAATGCCTTTTTGCGGTCCTTATTATTGTAAAATATGTAGGAACAACCAATGTCCTATATAGTAGTACATAGTACATACCTAATACAATATATAGGTAATATGATATCATTGTCGAGCAAAAAAACACGACGGTAAAAGTTTAAAAACAGTTTGAAATGAAATTTCAATTAAAAATATAAATTCATTGAATTCTTCAATAGTGACAACTGACGAATAACGATATTATTATAGTTAGATACAAAAAATTCTTACTATTTTATTTTAAAAAAACTAGTAAGTTAGTGACATTCATCATCAGGTACTCCATTATTCAATTTTTTTATTAATCATTATTATATTATAATATAAAATATTATAATTTAATTGTTGAGCTGTAATAGTTTAGAACTGAAAGCTACAAAAAATATACGATATATAATAATACCTATATAATATTATGTGGACCAGTAGCTTGAATAGCTATTGAAGACATGGGCGCCCATAGGTAACATTTTAGGGGGGGTCAAAATAAAAAATGTCAGTAATAAGGTAATATTGTGGTAATATTTGTTGAGCTACAAGTTCATAATATTTTTCCCCAGGGGGGACAAGTGCCCTGTCTTGCCCCTCCCAATGGGCGCCCATGATTGAAGAAATTAAAACAAAATCAACCGAAATCAACTAAATGATTTTTCCAGGTTATTTATAGATGTTATAAAAAATCAGCAGACAAAAATTCGGACTCAAACATAAAAAAAAATGTTATCAAATTTATAAAAGTCACCGGCGAGTTTATTGGAAAATTCGGGCATGGAAACCCGGTCCAGTCTATACTTCTGTCAATTTTTTAATTGTATTTAGCCAATTCAGGACACCCGATTCTATAGTTATAAAAAAACCAAGATAGGTTAAATGGTTAAGGTCAGACCATCAGTAGCTCCCAGTCTAGTATTTATCCATTTTCCATAAATATTTCTGACACTAAAATACTAAACTTTCTAGACCAGAGTGCATAGGGGGAAATAGAAGGGGCTTAATGAGGCTAAGCCCCTAACAGTCCAACAGTTATTGTAAAGGGGCTAAGCCTCTACACGATTTAGGTTCTTTTGAAATACTTGCCCAGTTGCCCCCCAAATATTTTCAACGGCTTTCCGCCTATGCCAGGGTGATCCAACCTTTTTTAATTGGAGGGCCAATTCACACATTTTTAAACACTAGTGAGGCCGCTAAAAGATAAAAACTATTTTTATTCGTATTTATTTAATAAAAAAACATAATATAAATATATTATGCACATGATGTATTATTCTATTATAGAATACGTATAGATTATTAGTATTAAGTACTGACACCGCACTATTTTCTATTGCCTTGGTTTTTATTTTTTTTTAATTAATCACACTTAACACACTGAAATTATTAAATATAGACAGGCTTCGAGGGCCGCTGATTTAACCATCCTGGTTTATAGCCTTTCCTAAAAGAAAGATATTGTAAAAATATATAGAAAATTATATATATTAGGTAGACTTTTAACGTTACGGTGTCAGGGTAGTAATTGATAAATTGTATACGATCAGTGCCGGGGCCAACGAGTACCCATTTAATATTGTTTTTTTTTTTTTATTAATATACATAAACAATCTGTACCTCCGGCACAATAAGAGTATCAGCTATAATATAAATAAAATTGAAAAATTTGATTGAAGAAGCCACCCATCGATGACACTTTCGTCTTGTAATTATTTAATTTTTTTTGATTAAGAGGGTTAAGTAGGTCTCAGCACCATTTTCGCTTAAGGTGACGAGGAGTTACCAGGGATAGTTAATGCAGCTAGGTTTTTAATAAGTACATTTGGATGAGAGTTGAGCCTTAGATGAAACCGTTTACAATAATTGTTTGCCTCTTGTATGGTTTTCATGTGTATTGTGTAAGTCTTTATGCAGAGTGTGATTGGATACGTATGGTGGAGAATCGGTAATTTTTCTCAGTGTAATATTTTGGAACCTCTACATTTTATCTAGATTAAAAATGTTGGCATTGTCCCATAGCTGTAGGCCATATGTCCAAATTGGCTTTAGGAGGGATTTATACCGAAGTAATTTAATATTTAGTTTTGAGTGTTTGTTATTGACGATTAGAGTTTTGAGCATTCGTAAGCGGAAGTTTAATTGTAGTCTTTTGGCTTTGATGTGGTGAGACCAGGTAAGACGGCTGTCGAGAGTCAGCCCGAGATATTTAACATTTGGGGATGGGGGGATACCTTTATTACCTTATTACCCTATATATAACCTTTATTGTTATAAAGGAAAATTTTCTTTGAATATCACCTATGAACCTTCTTTGTACCATATAATGAGAAATGCTGGCCTGGAATACAAATTGTACATTTGCTTATTGTACATAATATGTAATATCAATTTGAGACAAACGAACAATCTAATAATCGAAAATATTTGGCCACAATTTATAACAGATGATAAAATACAAATCTTGTAAATTAAATTTTCTCGCCAGTTCAAGTGTTCAATACACAAAATGTATATTAAAACTGACCATTAATCTCCATTAACGGAATTGGCATGGCTTCATCTACTCATTCTACTGTTATTTGCTGAAAACGACCATTGTATGATTTTTAGTGACTTTGACATTAAGGGGATCAAAGTATCAAACCAACATACAAGCTCATTCGGTTTGCACAAAACTAGCCATTCTTAAACTGAGAATATAGTATAGTTCAATTGAATCAATACAATTTTTAATTTGTATCAAATTGTGGAGAAATTATATCAGAAGACAAAACAAACACAATTAATTTGATTATTTAAGTATATATTTATTTCAATATTTTTTGTGGATTTTAATTTGGTTTTTAGGCAAATATTATATCACCATACAGCTTGGATACTTGTTGAAATAAATTTAAATCTGAAAAATTAAAAAATTAAGTATTAAAATATTAATATCCAACAAAGTTACAATAGATATTTTGAGTTTACATTATCAACAGCATTGTCTGCTTCTTCGTCTTCGCTAATGTCATCACCGAATTCAATATCCTCATCCAATCCATCGTCAACAAATGTGACCGTATCATTGATGCGAACTAAAAATAATATATATTTTATTTGATATCCAACATATTTTTGTTTAAAATCAATGGAATAATGTTTACCAGTTTCTGGAAATTCTCCGTATGTTTTCAAGTTACGAGCTTCATCAGGCGTATACTTCAAAATTACATCAGCTTTTGTATCTTGATATTCTCGCAAGCCTATTAATACTATATCAGCTTGATTGATCCATACCTAAAATTAAAAATATATTATATAAAATAACTATAGTCAATTTAATAAATCAACTAATAACAGAAGTAATAATAATTAAAAATAATTAAAAAATACAAACAAAATTAATCTTACCTATACAAAGTTAGAGTATGCATTTTTCATTGAATACTTATACTTATAAATACTTATTAGGGTAGTTAATAAAATTCTATATTTTATAGCGCTTAACCTAATCTTTCTGATTAAACAACTTTTTAAAAAACAAGTGATAAAAGTTATAGTATTTATGAAGATATATTACTATACGACATATATCACTATTACTATTCAAATATCTAATTATTCAGGACCTTTCAATTTTTTTAAATATTTTTTATACATAATACATTTAGTATTCAACTGAAACAAATTTTTATTTACTTTTACCAATAGCATTGATTTAGGTACTAGGTGTAGACAATATTAAACAAGAACCTAAATTAAATTTTTATTAACATTTAATTTAAATCTAACAGAATATTGGTGTTGTTTATCACTAAAAGGACAAACTCAAGTTTTGACTTCATCCAACAAATGTAAAACATCAATTTTGAGTTTAGCAGGACAAATTTTGTGTTATTTATTTAAACATAAAAGTGACTTGACCTGTTATCAAACTTTAAGGAAAGAAAATTATTTGTTTTTACATTTTTTTTATGACATTTTAATTTTTAAGCAAGTTATGAGTAGAATATTAAAATGCTCATAAGTCACTTAAAATATTGTAAAAAACTAATGACATCTTAACTTTTAATTTGATCTTTGATCAATTGTCTCTTATATTAAAGCTAACAACTCAAAATTAGTTCTATCATATGCAAATTAGCCATGTTGTAGGTAATTTTATAGACAACACCTGCGGGTATGGTGTCCTTTAACTTGTTTAACTACCTTATGGCATAATTGTAATCCTAACTCTTAATTTAAACACCATGTCTAAAATAAATTAAGAACTTGAATGGTATATGATACCAGAACATTAAATTAACACGTTGACTGTGTGCACCTTTTTTTAAGTTCTCAGTCCATATAGTAAAAACGTTCAATAAGTAGAACCTGCTCTCATATTTAACAGGTCATACATCTGAATAGTTTATGAATATATATTTATTTAACCATGTAAACTAATGATTAAGTAACTTTAGGAGACACATACAAAATTAACAACCCTGAGGGCACCAAATGGTGTCGAAACAGTCAATGTGTTAAAAGAACCCTTAGCGCTTGTGAGGGGCTTATATTTGATATATATTTACCATATTTATTAAAATTGAGCACCTTTTTTCTAAGTTTTCCTCGAATATGGCAAAGTCGTTTAACACCATCAAAACACATTGCTTCTAGACGTCCATTTCCCAACATTTTGGTAACTTGAGCATATTCTAAACATAAAAAAAATTAAGGTACTGTACCTATATATCATGAATAATAAATAATTGAGAACTGCCCAAATTAATTCAAAATAATATACCTAATGTGCCTATTTCAAGGGGTAGCTGACACCTTATTATTTTTACTACCTAACTGTATTGAGAGTAAATAGAATTAATTGAAAAAGTGTGACTGGAGCCGGTAGAGAGGAAGAGACTATCAGTTATACTTTTTATCATTTGAAACATTATGAGCACATAACACTATCACAGTTCACAGCAGTGTTGAGCAGACAAATGCCAATACATACTATTTACCATATAACCACAAATTTGAAACGGCTATTTTACAATACAACTATTCATAAATCTTCCTACAAAATATAATTCATATCATCAACACCTATGTACTGTATTATTTATTAACTAAATTATTACCTTGTCCGTCTTCTTTGAATACCAATTCACGCTTTTCTGTTTCATTCTCGTTCTTACCTCGCCTACGATTTTTACCTCCTTTTCCTAATGATTCAAACAAAAACAATAAGTGAGTAAAATAAAATCGAAGATACCTATTTTATTATATGATCAATTATAATATAAGATATTATATGAAATTTTGATGAAACAAAAAGCAAATGATTGTTGCCAATTAGTAATTGCTAAAAACATTGGTTTTCCGAAAAATGTACTTACCTTTATTCTTAGGCATCTTGAATTTATTTGAATACTTGTGGTTAAAATTTCAATAGTTCAGTTTGGGTTAATGATTAATTACTTAATGTAATTAATACAAATTAACAACGCGTTTCACAAATAATAGAAATCGTCCCGAAAGACTGAAAAGTGAAAAGAACGCGTTAGCGCGTTATGCCGTTATCATACATCATCAGTTCAGTGCATAGAGTAAGGTTAGTTTACTTGTTTACTCTTTGGTCCAATGTGGTATCGATTCAATTTGATAAGAATCGGTGAAACCAATCATGAACTAAGATATACAGTATATATATAGTATATCTTAGTTCATGAAACCAATTAATCCACTGAAAAACAACGCCATCTCTTGATTAAACATACTTTACATCGAATATTTGGTGTTTTTTTAGACTTCGATACACATAATATTATAACTTATAAGACAAGTACACAGGCGGGTCGCGGATAGCATTATAGTACTTTATATTTATTATATTATCATTCATCATTCATGTATAAGGTATAAGTATATAAGTTTACATACTACAAAGGTTTAACAGCTATGTTGATAACTGTTATTATGATATTGCCTATGTAATATTATTGCGTTTCTATATTTATACGAGAAAATGCAGGTGTTGGCGTGTTACCCCCCTCCCTTACGCAAAAATGTTAAGTATACATTGTTGGAACATAATACATTATATTAAAATATGTATATAATGTACACAACGATAATGTATAAATCAAGAGTCAATGTCATGAGACAATTAATATTTTAAAAATGGAGGAAAGTATAGGCAACCGCTCTGGCTCTGATGTACAGTTTGTCGTAGGGTGATCAAACAAAATTAATTTCCATCGACCATTGGTATATATACAAATATAATATTACGTCGGTGATAATAATTAATGATAATATAAATAAATAATATGACATAAAAAATGATGTTATTATTTTTTATTTTCTAACATGAAAAACGATGTCAGATTTTCAGCGTAATGTTTGTTTTCTCTCTCAGACCCACAACCACAAGCAATATAAATGAAAGTATAAATCGGTTATCGGTTATTCCTATTGAAGTACTTAATTTTACAAAAAAAAAGCAATGGAGCTTTTTCAGCGCTTTTACCGTAGCACTTAGAATAATGGTAACTAAGCTAATATACTTACAAAGCTAATACTTTGGTATACTTTCACAGGATTTTGCAGACGGGTATCTCTTCTATAGTCACCGAATAGCTGTTTTCGATATGCTGTAGTGTAATGCCATCAATGATTGTAGACAATGTACACCCTCTGCATCATTATTAATTAATTTTAAACTACCATCCAAGTTAATATTTTGATGAATTTTTTCAGATTCAAATTTTTAATTCTACGGTTGCTTGGTATTTGGAATTGTTGAAAGCGATTGTTCTAAGTTGATTAAAAAAAATGTCTAAAGTTGGGCCACATTTGAAGTCTCCAGTTCCAACAGTATCGGTATCTTTATTTTCTAATCCTGTTGTGGAAACCTAATTGCTGTGACTGAGGTTCTCTAATATTTTTTTCATACATTTTCTGTGTAAAATACACGTTTTAGAATTATACATCATTAAATGCTATACTATAAATTATAATACTATATAATATATTGGCAGTAGTCGCCAAAATTAAATAATTTCATAATATCGAAACTATTTCTGGAAATTATTATGGTCGCGCTGATTGCCGATACGGACAAATATAATTTTAGTTTATCGCGTGGAGGGAGAAATCATATTTGAAGTCGCAACGACCTTAGGCAGCAGCACATTAGAACCAAAAATTTAACAGTTTAAATCTTTACGTAAAGACTGTTTCGCGCGGGAAAGATCTGAGATTTGAGAAGGCTACAGCCTACAGTCATAACTAAGAAACGAAATTTTCACCACATAAAAAGGAGAACTTTGGCTGTGAAACATCGTTTTATTCTCTCGATAACGGAACTACAAACAAAGTTTCAAATTTTAAAAACACAAAAATGATGGATTTTTAAACAATAAGAACTTTTTTCGAAAAAGTGATTAAAAAAATAATTGTAGATAATATTTCACAGATAATGTTCTCAACTACTGGAGTCTTAACTATTACTGCAGCTTGAGTGGTTCTATCCCGCGTGAAACGAACTAATTTATACATGTGTAGCGTCCTCTTGAGTACCTATAAGATTTGGATATCTTCCATAAAAATAAATTTGTATTTTGTCTAATATTGTATCGGTAGGTACGTCTCACCACGCCGTCAAGTTAAATCTTTAAAGTTAGTAATTTATATGGGTGAAATTGGAACCCTATGAATTAATGAGTTTCTTTGCTAAAATATTTTAACAGGGTACCAATTAGGACTCAATTGCATCTAATAGTAGTAGTATCTATAGACTATAGTGTATAATAAACCATTAACTTGAAGTACTCAATTACCATACTATTGTTCTATGATACTATTCTATCAACATTTGTATTACTACCGTACTGTGTAGATAGTCATACTTCGCGATAATAACTAATATTATAAATTATAAAACTAGGACATAATGATTATTTTATTTATATTACTCTGTACTTGAGCCATTCTTGGCGTTTATCTTAATAAAATAAAAATAATGCATGATAATAAAATAAAAATAATGCATGATAATATTATGATATATACATAAATGTATAATACAGTATGACAATATAACAATATTCCACAATATAATATTGCGTGTTATCGAGCATCCCGTACCTACGCAGTATTTTACGATCACGGGAACGATTTAAAGTAATGAAGTATTACATTATTATTATTATTTATTATTTTACATATTTTAATATTTTATAGATTGTGCATTTGTGCGCTATTAAATCATGTTCATAAACTAGTTGAATTATTTATATGTCTATATTAGATATTTGTAAAAATTAATAATGTTTATTAAATAATAATATTCTATAATATTTTCCTATACTCTGTGATAATAATCACCATTGTCAACACCATAAACATATATAAAGCTTATATATGTTTATGGTCAACACTCAACACTCAACGGCTATAATTAATTAAGAATATTATTCTATGAATGTCAATAGCCTATAGGTATAGGACGTATTACGTAAGTGCCTAAGTATAGAACATTAAGATTAAAGTTCGTGGTTTTACTTTTTATTCTAATCTTCATGGTATACCTAGTGGTTCACTGAGCATGGCAGTGGGCTCATCCACCAATTTTATCTTTTAATAACTCGTTTATCAAAATAAAATTCTGACTTTTGGGATTATAAAGTACCAAAATATTTAAAGATACTCAAATATTACATGTGACATATACCCTATATCTATAGATTTACAAGTATCTAGATTTTTTATAATAATTTAAGAGGACGCCACACCCGCATATATTATCTCCGTCTTACAAACGTACAACCACGATGTAGATATCTACATCGAGCGTACAATATAGCAACAACTGTTTTGCATGATATAGACCCACTCAAACTGTCCAAGCTAAACCAAATTTTCATACTTTTAACTTTTAAGAAGAGAACATTTACTGTGCAACATCGTTTTTATTTTTTCGATATCTCAAATACAAAACAAGTTATTCAAGTTAAAATAATGAATTTTTAATTTACTTGTATTTGTGATATCGAAAAAATAAAAACGATGTTGCACAGTAAATGTTCTCTTGTTTATAGTGTGAAAATTTGGTTGCTTAACTTGGACTAAAGCTTGAGTGGTTCTATTTTGTACAAAACAGTTTGTGCAAGGGTTTGTGCTATGTTTTACGTTTGTAAGACGGAGACAACACATGCGGATGTGGCGTCCCTTTGGTGTATTCTTTGGCGACACAAACTTTTTTTCAAAAATAGGAACGGCCTCCTTTTCGTAAATTTTTAAGCAGAATTTTTGAATGTTGATGCATTTAAATCGAAATCCAGACTTTAATTTATCTACAAACTTCTGTAGATAATAGACAATAATTTAAAATTAAATGTATACTATTTAATCTTGAACTTAAATCATGTAATATTATGTACATAGGTAGTATATTATGATTTATGATCGTATAACATGATCTGTCTCGAAGCCCGAAGGTACTTACTAGGTACCACAATATTTTACTAATTATATTTTTCAATAAATTAATATTCAATGAAAAAACATTCAAGTTTGTTAAAATATGGTCCTTATAGACTAAACAGCTGGTATTCAAAAAACAGAATTTCTATAAATTCATTATTAAAGGAAAAAATGGGGGTGTTCTTTGTGCATGCTGGTGCAGTCAGCGCTGGCGCTACAAATATTCGCTCTCTGAGAGAATAATATCTTTGCACCTCCCTCTCCTAATAATTAATTACAATTGTGTCGAGGCAACCAACCTTATAGCAGGCGCCCTGGATTGCCACCCCTAACGCCAGCCCTGGGTATAGTGGTGTAACACCCTGTATATAGAATAAATTTAGTATATTATAGTGAACGCCGATAATCGCCCACCGACGACGACGTTTTATCATTATGACGTTATCAGTGTTCGACAAACTGAAATCCGGAGTAACCACTACTACTAACTACTAAGGAATTCTTTATTATCTGTGGTAACCAGAACTATAATTATAATGATTATTTTAGTATCTCATAATTATATTTATTAAATTTTAAATGCTACTTTACCGTCAGTCTCAGACTTTCGGTCCTCACTCCCCAGATAGTATTGTCTATACTTCGATCGACATTCAAGGTTTGATAGACGTCACTCGTCAGTCACTCGTTGGACGCGTTGGACACTAGTGAAGTACCTTCTAATTTTGTGAATTTAGAGTTAATGTTATTTTCCGATTAATGAAAATATGACGTGTTTAAGGCGGTGGATATAATTTTTTTTTATCTTTCGTTCTCTACATCATGTTTTAGTGTTGCAATGTTAACATTGCAAAAAAACCCTATGTAGTCCCGTAATTCAGCAAGGAATTAGTTCCATATTGTTTCAAGGTCTAAAAATTACCATTCAAAATGAAGTCTAATCAGAATATTTTAGTCGGTTTACTTCTCATGTTTGTCTACTGCCGTGGTCATTATGCAAGTGTGAGTGATCGCCATGATTTGTGTCCAAAAATCAATCCTTGGGTGTTCCTTGGCTACAGACCGATGGGTAGATATAATGATTTTATTGAATGACTGAACTGAAGTATGTAGTGGGGTATAGTGTAAAAGTTCAAAATGATGAATGTTTCAGGTAAAGAAGAAGCTGGTAGCTATGAAAAAATTCCAAACGTCACATTAAATGGATGTATCATGAAATGCTGTGAATCTGATACTTGTAATGTGGTTTTCATGAACAAGAATGATTGTTATACGGTACCTACTACATTTATTTATTATGATTTTACATGTTGATGATTAAACCAGTTCACAATTAAAAATGTAGGGTTTAAATATTTTATTGTTATATTTTTTGCCTTGATTGTAATATGATTTAGTTAAATTAATTGTATATATATATATATCACTAAAATACTAAATAGAAAGATTATAATTATTAGTACCTACCCGGCCAAATAAAAAAATAATAATAGGCATTCACTTTGATAGTATTTTTTATTAATTATGATACATTATTATTTATTACACTGTGATTTTAATAATTATTAGTAAGTTTATATGATGGAGTTAAAATGGTTTTAGATCTAAAGGCATTTTTACTGGTAAATAAAACAACACATAATATCAGTAAGAAAGTATGTATCTGTGGATTTCAAATTTTTCTAACAAAGTAACATCATCATCAAAATATCCAGTTTTTTTCTATTTCCATCAGTGCTAGTTAAATAAATTACATAAACATCTTCTGTGAACTCAGTAACATTTGTTGACTTTTGTTCTTAAATCTATTCCCATTTTACAATGGGCATCAGCCCATGACAATAAGATATTTAGAACAATCGCACTGACTGGCAACATAATCGTCTTATCTCTTCTAGTGTTAGCTTTAGGTAGAGTATTTTTGTCTAAAAAAATTAATCAGAGACTTGCAAAAATGAGTAATATGAATTAAAAACATAATTTAATAAAATTATTGCATCATAAATATCATATGAAGATTCAGTTTTTGATTTAAGAATGATGTTATAAAAAAACATATATATTTTACATTTCAAATACTTAACAATATAATCAGGGACTTGCATAAGAGTAATATTAGCTGTAGTGCGTCGGTGGCATTCCATGCATCAAATCGATTAAATTAAAATTCTAGTAGGTATTTCTATCATTTCTATTACTCAATATTACTGATTATTGCTATTATTATTATATATTTTAGCAGTAACATTTTATTTGATACCTATAGACATTTTTTTCCCTAAATTTTGAAGTGTACCTATATGTATTTGTGTTAATATTTATTATTTTTTTCATTAGCTGTCGTGCAAAACAAATGATGACTGTCTACCGGTTTATGCTAAAGAAAATGTATTGAACTTCAAAATGATTTTGGTGGCTCCAAAATTACCAGTTAAGGATTGGACAGACATATTGGAAGGAAACAGTTTCTCAGAGCCTGAGTAAATATCAATATAACTTTTTACAAGGTGATTCTTTTATCAAAAAACACTTGGTATTTTGGAAAATATTAAGCGGTGGACCAACATTATGGGATATCTCTGTGTCACATACACAACTGAACTTTAAAATACAATCTCTTACATTCTCTTAAAAGTATGCAAAAATATGTATTTGTATGAATAATATAATCGATCAACATTAGAATATGCCGTTTTATGTAAAATCAAATAATTTAGATTCTTTTGTACTAATTGTGGATATTTTACTCTTATAGTTGTGTATGCATCTGATAAAAACATGTTTTTTACGTACTTATACTAACAAATAGGTAATTAACCAAAAGTTAAAAATTTTAAAAATGTAATACGTTTTATGATAATTAGTGTTTGATGTTAAAAGAATCATCCAATATACATACTAATTCTATATGTTTAATAATATATGTCTATTTAATTAAAATATTAGAGATGCCAAAGTGGTATACTCCTTAGAAAAAATATGTGAAGTGAACAATGATTGTACAGATAACGAACTATGTGACCCTCAAATTGGTATTTGTGTTTGTTCTGAGGGTTACCAATTAGATGATACTAAGAAATTCTGCTATTTAAGTACTGGTAATGTGGGATTAGGATCAAATACATCTGGTTATGATGTTGAGGATGTAAATAATGTTATACCAGAACAACAACAACAATTTGACAGTTTAAAAAAAGTAAATAGAAACCATTACTTTATTTTTATTGCAATATTTATTTAAAAACATTAACGTTTTCCAGGTATCGGTTGAAAGTGAATCACAAAAACCACCTGAAATCAAACATTTAGTTGTTTCAGTTTTGTCAAAAACTGTACGACTACCGGAAAACGAAGCTACACTTTCTGCTTATACTGTACCAGCAGATGACACAGGTATGTAATACTTATTAACTATTGGTCAGTTAATTGTAATGAAATTGTCCTTATAATTTAATAATGATTTAGGTCATAGTTATCAATATGAATGGTCGCTGATTTCAAAAACTCAGGGATCTGGGCAAACAGTATCAATGAATGATCAGAATGGAAGTACATTGAAACTTTCACATTTAGTTGAAGGTCTATATACGTTTAAGGTAACTGTTACCGGTACAGGTGCTTTTGGAGAAACACAAGCTAATGTCACTGTTTTACTACGTAAGTTTTAAATAAAAATATATTTCATTAGCATATTGTATTAAAATTACATTTTGTAAAGCTCAAAGAATTAACACACCTCCAAAAGCTGTGATATTACCATCGTCCTTGGTGGTAAAGTTGCCTAATACAGTAGCAGTGCTTGATGGTTCGAGTAGTCGTGATGATACTGGTATTGTGCATTGGCGATGGGAGTTACAAAAAGGTCAGCTAGGATATAGACCTCATTTACCCCCTGACACTCCAACTTTACAGTTGAATGATCTACAAATTCCTGGAAACTACACATTCAAGTAAATAATCGTCTTATTTACTTTAGATTTAATCTATGAATTAATGTATTGTTTTCACAACAATTATTTTTTCTATAAAAATTATTTGTAAAAATACTTTTAGATTGAAAATAATTAGATAGTAATTAGAAAAAGTGATTTTTTTTTATTTTTCATTTGTTTTGCTAACTATTTTAAGATAACATGTATAATGTTGAACAAATCTCAGCAAACGTATTATGTAATTTTAAATGTGCTTTGAGAGTTAATTTATTTTACTAATGCTTTCAAATTTACCTATAATTCAACTCTAAAATTAATGAAGTCAAATGACTGCCCTAAAATTTTAAGTTATCGTGACATGTTTAATTTTTCTCGAGGTTCATATTATTAGACAAGTTCAACTTAAATTTAGAAGTTGGTGAATACTGATTTTATAAATCGACCTTAATAGCTGATATTATTGTTTGACACTATATTAGATAGCAGATACCATTTCATCAGGCCAACTACAGTATTTTTATTTGTAAAGCACCATTATAATAAGTTAATATAAATATTTTTATTTAATTGAAGATTGACTGTTATGGATGCATGGAATGCCACCGACTCAACTACAGCTAATATTACTGTTATGCGAGTGCCTGACTATCCACCAGAGGCAAACGCTGGTCAAGATATGGTAGTTTATTTGCCAGTTAAAAATGTTACTTTAAATGGAAGTCTAAGCACAGATGATCATGGTATTGTTGCATGGGAATGGACAAAGAGTTCATCAGATCAAAATAAAGCTGTTGATATTCAAGTGATTATATAAAAAATATTAACGTATAAATAAAAATGTTTAATTTATATTCTTTTAAATCCTTTAGGATACACGTACACCATATCCCAGATTGTCTAATTTAGAAGAGGGTTTGTACACATTTGTATTAAGGGTGACTGATAATGCAAATCAAACATCAAGTCCATCAGAAGTGCATGTCTTTGTCAAACCACCAACCAATAAACCTCCAGTTGGTATGTTCATTCATATTTTTATATGTACCACTTTGACTTAACATAATAGTTATTTATGTAACAATATTTTTTATTTAGCTGTGGCCGGTAAAAATTTAACATTATCATTGCCTCAAACGTGGGCATTACTTGATGGTTCAAAAAGTAGCGATGATATTGGAATAAAAAAGTGGAAGTGGTATCAAATGAGGTAAAACAAAATTTTTTTATATATTTTTTAATGTAATCATACCATTTAATATTTAAATTTATTTCAGTGGTCCGTCAAATGTGCGTTTCAATAAAGACAATGAGTCTAGAACAAATGTTACTGAGTTGACTAAAGGAGTTTATGTAATTGGTTTAACTGTCACTGATGGAAATGGAAATAATGCCTCAGATATTGTAAAAATAACAGTGTACCAAAGTAAGATAATGTTTAATGTAAAATACTATCAACCAGAATATTGTTAAGAGTGTAAATTATAATATGTATTTGAACATCATTCTTCTACTAAAAGTTGAATCTTCAATGTATATTTTTGATTTAATAATTTTATTAAATTTCATTTTTATTTCATATTAGCCATTTTTTAATAATCTCGTTTATCAATTTTTTAGATAAAAATACTCCACCTAAAGCTAATGCTGGTGGAGATAAGACGATTGTGTTGCCAGTCAGTGCCATTGTTCTCAATGGCTCATTATCATGGGATGATTTGGCCATTGTAAAATGGGAATGGATTCGTGAACCAAATTCATTAGCTGCTGGAAATATAATTTTAAATTCTGACCATTCGTCAGTTTTAATTGTGTGTATATTTTTTATATCTTTTATGTTCACTTAATTCTCTTAATTCAATCTTAACTTAAAGTTATTCTAAAATTTTCTTTAAACAGGTAACAAACATTGTAGAAGGAAGATACGTATTCCGTTTAAAAGTTACTGACGACCAAGGAGCCTCTAGCGAAGATATTGTTTCAGTCAACGTCAAGCCTGGTATAATAGTTTACAAATCTTTAATCAGTTTCACACATATTTATATTTATGGTCCAATCCTGTGTTCATTTTCAGATCCTATTGCTAAGTCTATTGTATGCTTAACACTATATATTGAAGCAAGCCGTTTAACACAAAATCAAGCAAATGAGGTGAAATTAAAATTAGGAATGTTATTACCAACTGGCAGTCAGTTAAAGGTTAGAAAATGGACAGAAGAACAAAATTCTAAAAGGGCTCAGTTACATTTCTTTGTCGATGACAATAAAAATAAAACACTCTCAGGACCAGACGTAGTCTCTATGTTGAAATCCAAACTCAAACAAGATTCATCACTTTTACAACTATCAGTCGACAATATTCAAACTACAGTTTGTCAAAATAATTGTTCAGGTTTGTGTATACAGTATTTAATGTTTGTTAATTCCCTTAAAATTAATTCTTGATACCTGTAGGCAGCTATTTGAATCCTGGAAAAATAGACCAAGGAAAAAAGAACGACAAAAAAAAAAAACACTGAAAAAAAGAACAATTTTTTTAAATTAAAATATATTAATTGATTATGAAAATTAAAAAAATACATACATTTGTAATTAGTGCGTAAAGTGATCACTAGGGTTCGGATTTGAAGGCAAATGCCTTTCTCTTATTAATCACAATAGAAAAATAATTTTTATACAAAAATGTGTTTCATTTAATTTCTTAGACGATGTATCTTTTTTTTTTTGCCTTTTTTTGCCTTTTTACTTATAAATGCCTTTTTGCCTTTTTTACCTTTAGTACTTATAAATGCCTATTTTGTGTTTAATTTTTCAGTTGATTTTATAGTTGTATACACAGCTTGCGTATTATCGCTACAAATGAGTTTTATATTTTAATATTAATCGATATCATCTTATCGAGTATTTGGTTAGGTTCAACAAAGTTATATCGAAGAACAAGGGATGGGAAAATATCAAAAAGATCAACCAAGTATTGATTGGAGAAACCACAAGCGATGATGATCTATCAATTTGCAATCTTAATTTAGATAATTATTTAAGTATGAAATAACCCCGATAACTTCGGTGGACGTAGAAAGATCGTTTTCGATGTACAAAAATATTTTAACCCCTAATTTTTCTGAAGACAGCTTATCACAATACATGGTAGTCAATTTTTTTTTTATACCAACTAGTTTATTTTGCATTAAATTAACTAGTATAACTCAAGTAAGTTAATATTTAAAATTGTTTTTAACTAATTCTTAGGACAAACCTGGTTTTAAAAAAAGGCACCTAATCTATTTATACAAAATAGCATAAACTTAATATAGTTTAGTATTCATGCTCAATTTTAATTTGTATTTTTCTCAAAATGTGTGCATTTGAAAGTGTTTAAAAAATGTTCACTATTTTATTTTGTAGTATATTTATGAATTGCCTTTTGATATAAATTAAATGCCTTTTTTTGCCTTTTTTACATTTTAAATGCTTTTTTTATTGATTATATTGCCTTCAAATTCGAACCCTAGTGATCACTTACTACGTACACATTTACATCGTCCGAATGCACATAGGAATTTTTTGGTTCTTTTTTCAGTGTTCTACCTTTCCTTGGTTTTATTTACCTAATACCCAGTAATCTAGTTAAAATTATGCATAATAAACAAAAAATTGGGCGGATATATCTCCCTTGCATATAAGTGCTTAGAATTTTTTCAAAGGGTATACCAGAATTTTTAAATTTACCTAGTTCAATACAATAAATAACTTCCCAATAGCTTGTCTTATAATACTAATACAAATCTAAATTTGAAAAAAAAATTAACGTGCTTTAACTTATTTTTTGGTTTTAGATATTTTTATTTGAAAAATGTATTTGGCCATTTCATTTCAATAAAATAACAGTTAATACCTATAAAAATACTATGATCACATTAAAATAATATAATAAGTAATGACAAAAAATGATAATATAATTATTCAGAATTCTTTTATTTTTAATAGTAGTATGAAAATAAGCAATAGCGCAGAGGCCAAAATGTTGTTGACAAAAGCCATAATTTTCATGAAAATGGTGGATTTTGATTTCAACAATATTATTATCGTGACTAGCAGTTCTATTTTATTATTTACTGATACCTGTGTCTGTGATGATTTTAAAATAATAACCAATGCAATATAATTATGAAATCTAATTAATAAGTATTTGATATTGTCTCAATTCTCGATATTTTTATAATAAAAAATAAAAATATATTCAAAATTTTAATCATGAACTAAGTTACTTAAAACTATATTAGTTCACAATATTAATCAAAACATTTAAACTTAAATCTATGATTATGATAATTGCAGGGAATAGTATACCCGGCATTCCTATGTCTATGCTGTCTTGATGCCCTTACTACTGCTTAATATTAATGCAATGATCAAATTAGATTGCGTTTAAATAATAAAATGCCACTCCAATAGTGGGTAAATTGCCCATTTTGCTGTGTGCACATACACACAGCCCAAACATCCAGAATATTTCTAAGTTTATTTTGATTTTTTTTTTTTATTGATACTAATATTTTATATAGGCCATGGAATCTGTGAGGAAGAAACACGCATATGTGTTTGTGAAGCATTTTGGATGCACAATTTATACAGAGCTTTATTTGGAGACGGTGAATCTAATTGTGGTAAATTTAAACATACGATTTTAGTATTTATTTAATTATCTTTTAAAAAATGCCATGTTTTCTTAAATAATTTAAATTGTATTTATTTTTATGTTAAAAGTGGCTCAATTATTCTAAGTCTTATAATACCTATTTAATAAATCTAATTTTAAAAAATGTTTAGGTAGTATTAAATTGTACACAAGTCAGAATTGAATGGTAAATTATAATATTTGTTAATTATCTCTTAAATTATAATCTATACATGCAAAATACAAGTCACATGGTGATTGTTATGATGTGGTGTGAGTGACACAAGGGTTCCAAGTAAAATCTTTGTCCCCAATTCTGCTTATCAAAATGTTAAACTCATTAACTACTTGTCCAAAATTCATTTTTTCATTTAAAAAAAGTAAAAAATAATAATGGTAAAAAATAGTAATCTATATTTTTTTGAATGACTTAAAATTATGTTGAAGAAATGTTTTCAAGAGTTTTTGAAATAAAGAGTGTTCTTTGATAGAAAAAGTTCACCTTGTATAAACATTCCATACTATGGGGTTGTAATGATAGACAAGATGATGTTATTGCCAAAGATTTTATGTTAAAAACAAATAAAAATGTGCCATAGTTGTACAATATGCTTGTTATAGTTTTAAATTATAGTCAATTCTACTATTTTATTTTATAAATGTGTCTTCACTCTTCATGACAAAATATACTTTAGCGGGGGGGGGGAGGTAGGGTACCAATATCTTGAGTTATTCAATTATATTTACCTATTTTAATATTTTTAATTAGCATTTAAACTGTGAACTTAGATTTCGATGTGCTCAATATATGCTGTAGATACTATAGTGGGGTTTAAATCAAATGCAATTTGATCACAGTGTGCCAGGAGGCTGTTTTTTTGTTAGGGTTACTCATAATAGTGCATGAATAAGGCGGAACATTTAAAAATGTTTATATGATAGTGCTAGTTTCTTATTTTCCAGGCTTATTTATGAGCCATTAATTTGAGTAGAAACCATATCTCTGCTCTCTATGATGAGGTTGTCTTTGATTTGAAACCCACTATAAGTATCTCAAAAATAAAATAATTAATCTATTAAATAAAAATAATAATAATTTAAATATTCAACTAAAAAGGATTACATAAATGACAATCAACACAATAAAAGGATATCTTTATTGTTATTATTATTTATAGAATATTTATTATGCGATATATATATATAATACTGTATACATAAATGTTCTTTTTTAATAGAATGGAGTATTGTATATGTGGTCATCATATTAGTGGCTATGTTTGTAACTACAGTTTTTTGTTTTTGGAGCATTGCTTGCTTCTGCAATCGCATCTGTAGTACTAAACAAAAAATAAAAAAATACAAGCTGGTTGGAGTTGATGAAGATAATCACTCGATGAAAAGTTGGTCTTATGATTTATTATTATTATTATTATTATTAATATTATTCACAAAAAAAATTTGGTTATTTTTTAGGTTCAATGTCACACTTGGAATTATCGGACACGGATTCGGATTCAGACGTATTATTAGATGTGAGAAAGGCTAAGTTGAACCAAAACAGTATGTCAAACAAATTTTTAAATGCGTCTCGGTACAAGAAGAATAAAAGAGGAGTGAATGCTTGAACTGCTGAAAGTTACAATTATAATTTTTACTATTTATAACAGAACTTCAGAACATCAATAGCTTCTCATACATTATAATAATAAGAGCTTTATAGTTTATTCTAAGATAAAACTAAAAATTATTTTTCAAGTTTGTGGAAAAAAAATTGTTTATTTGATGAACTGATAATATTTTACACACATATTGATATTTCTGATATTACTCTAAATTATTTGAATATTATATTTTAAACAGAACCTTTATGGAGTATTCTGATGTATACCATTATTTTCTAGTCATGCTTGTTTTGTTTTATTGCAAACTGTGTTGTGACAAAAAGTAAAACAATTTTCACAACTATTGTACATTGTGTTTTTACTTTTATTATTGTTGGGCTTGTAACCACATTATGTAATTTATTAGTATAATGTTTATGAACTGAAAAAAATAACTAATGAGATTGGTTTCATAACTTATTAAAGTTGAGATATTAAAATATTAGTCACGATTATTACTTCATTATAAAATAAACAATATATTATTATTTTATATTATAATTCTTGATTACAAGCCTTGATTTATTGTGGTTATTTTATTGTATTATGTACTAAAAAAAAATTAAAATTTTCATAATAGTATATATTATTACCAATTTATTAACATTTGTAAGAAAAAGTTCCTTATTGAATATAATATAATGATAACTATTCATATTGGTATCTTCACCATCATAAACACCATTGTCTATTTATTTTTTACAACACATATAAACATTATCTAAGAAAAACTTATGATTTATGATGAACATAGTATTAAGAGGACCCCACACCCGTGTGCGTTGTCTCCGTCTTACAAACGTACAAAGTACAACATAGCAAAAACTGTTAGGCTATGTATGCTTTACCATGAGCATAATTAATACAGTAATTAATATTGTATTGTGGCTGGTAGCGTGGTTTTGGGGCAAAGTTCAATTTGTATAAGTCACGTATTGACTATTGGACTGTGATCGCAATAATAGTAATACTATTTGCTTAAAAGTTCAGCCATTGAGTATGTCGCGTATACCGTATACCATAACTAGTACTACCATAGATTTTTAATAGTTGCGTGTCTAACGCCTGACCAGCCAGCGACCACTACAATGCTGAATGAGTACAAAAAATAAATTGAGATTACTTGGCTGGAAAGAAGTATTCTGCAGTCCTCTCCTCAGTGCCTGTACCGTGTGTTCCGAAAATGGGGCACACAAAAAAGTCAATTTGTTGCGCATGCGCAAAATACATGAGTCAAACAACTGTAATTTATAGGAATTCATTATCCAACAGTCTGTATTCATGTACTTCTAACAAAATTTAAAAATATGAATAGGGTACCTATACTGAGACACACGTGAATTATGTACTTAGACCTAAGTTAGGTATTGTGTACTGTGTATATACTCTTTTTTTAGGGACACAGCACGGTATATATCTGAGTTTAATAATATAATGTGTACCACTCCGACACTCGAAAAGTACAGATGAGTGCGTATACCAACAAATTAATATTATCAACAATATATGCGTGTCTTTAGCCTAGTAATATACTATAATATATATATTATAATATAAAACGTTGATTAATTGTGTTGTGCGGTCGTTGTTCGTATTATTTTCAATTTTCGCCGTCGCCATTATATTATATTATTCTATACTTATCTATTGTACATTATCTTCACTATGGTCTCTGACATCATTATTATCATATGCTGAAGTTGTGGACATAATAACGTGCTGACGTGTTGTAGTCGGGGTGTATATAATAATGAAAACGAAAGCCTCGTCATGTTATTGTACGGTGGTGAGGGTACCGTAATATTATTATGCTTGTATAATATATATATGTAGAATAAGCACCTATAATACTATTATACGCGTGTGTTTATATTATTTTATCACTTTACCGTCGTAAAACGAAAACACACCCTGTCGATTATAATCCTGTGGAAAACCGCAGGCCATACAATATTATGTCGTGCTCGAATACACATCCGTCGCCTCAGTCTCATTAAAAATACTTTTCAAATACGCATTCAAACACTACTGTCTTTTAAAAGTATTTGAATATAAATACAAATACGTTTTATAAAGTCATAGGTACCTACTTTACAACCAATTTTTTTTGCAAATCTATGCATAAGCGAGCTAACAAGTTAAATAGAGTCCTATAAATCAAGTTTCCAAATTAATCAGTAAGGTGCAAGTTCCACCATCAAAAACGCTACTATAGATTTTAGGGGTCACGGGACTAAGGAGTCGAGTAAAATAAAAGTTGTAAACGAACTAGGTATAGAGTTAAAGCGCCCAACCCTCGTCATTATTAATAAAATACAATAACAATGAAACAAGTATAATATACATATTTTATAACTGCAAACTGCAGTAGATTTAGGTATCTATAAGCCTATGTTTAGATGTAAATGTTTATAATCTTATTAGACATAAATATATAATTATGTTTCTATATTTACTATAACTAGTGGTTGAAGAGGCTCAAGATAAGAGGAGGGATGCCCTTCATAATTTATATAGTCCTCATATTATATTGCTTAAACAGTCGTACAAAATAAATGGAGGGATAGAAAATATGAATTATAAAAGTGGAGAGATGCCATCTCACTATACTCCCCTACTTCGACCACTGATTATAACTAGGTCGATGAATCTTTTATGGGTCATCAAATATTCAGGACCAGCCTAGCCACTAAAGGGTCTAGGCACTGGGCAGGATTTTTTTGTTAATGGACTCAACCTAACTTTATGAAGTTATTAAATTATATGCATGCAATTTCAAGTAAAAATATAATTTTATAATTAATTTATATGAAATTAATCTCTATTTATTCTAAAATTATATAAAAAACGGGTAATTGGATAACGCTCTGCTGTGCTGTAAGGTCTTTGTGTCTAGAAAAGTCACTGTAATGGATGTGTTAAATTTGAATTCAATGATGAAATTATTGTATACAAAAAACAATTCTGATCGAAGATAGTTTGCCACTTTATAATATTACCTACTAAGTATTTTTATAATATTGTTGTGATTCTTGTATACTACAGCCTACAGGATGTTAAATTAATTTTTGAGGGAAAAATTGCATTTGAAAATGTTATTATGTGTGGGTATATAATATAATAATATATTTAAAAAGTTTCAAGTATCCACAAATAATACTTTTAAATTACAACAAAATAACTAAAGTCGTTATTATATGTTTAAATATTTAATTTCATCCAGATTTGAACTTAAAATATCAATTACAAAAATTCGTTTATATATATTTTTAAAATTTTTGGTTAGTACAGTGATTTATGAGAATATTTGTTTTAAATGTTCAATCCTTAACGCCAAAATGCGTTTATTTTAAACATTTTCATGGGTGTACCTATATAATATAATAATAAGATTAATTTACAAAAAACTCATTAATTTTTTTTATTAAAATCCTTGCATTTTTGACAAAAATATTCAACCTCCTCATTGTTGCGTTTTTTTAAAATTTGTTTTTTTTAGCGTTGTAATCAATGACTGAGCTTGTACCTATATATTTAAGTGACTTGTTTTGATGATCTGAGAATGGAGCAAAGATAGAAAATATAGGTAGTTACCTACCTAAAATTAGTCGAACCATACAAATAGTTTCAATATTTCAGCATTTGACTATTTTTCTAACACGGTCATTGCCACGAACTTGGTGAAGTACCGAACGACATGACCAGCATATTACCCATACTCGGGCTATACATGTGTATATACGCGTGGCTATTGAATATACACCGTCCTAAATCAAAATAGGCCAACTCCTTTTTTTTAAATATAGTTATTGTCTTGTCATTGAATCAGTATATTTCACTGAAATAAACGTCGACATTTATCACAAAGCCTATCGTATTTACGATAATCGTATCGAATGTCGGATCAAAACCCGTCAACACAGTTACTCCTATTATTTTTTACATGACGGCTACCATAGTTTCCATAATAGTTTATACCGCGAACAGAATTTGATATATTATGCATCTAGGTATACGTATACCACATTAGAGAGTGATTTGCCTGGTATTATATATAATATACCACAGCCGCTATGGGTTAGGTTAAGTTAGCTCTTCATTTTTTTTTCAAAACTCAACTAATATATATGTTTATATAACTATAAAATGTTAACTGGTTAAAAAATAAAAAATAAAAATACCACTAGATAATAATATTATAAGATTAAAGAGTGAATTTTTATGTTATTTAAAGTTTAAAGTATAATATAATGGTACCTATTTAGTAATATCACTAATACGATGCTTTAAAAAAATTTTAATTTTTGGATTTATATTCTATTAAAAACTGATAAAATATGCATTCATGTCATACTTTTTTTTTTTTGAACTGTGTTACTAGTATTTACTAAAATTAGGGAATTAAAAGGGCATTTATATGTAATTTAACTTTTAGTATTCATTATATTAAATTGTTAGATATAATACTTTATTATGATTCTGTGTATGATCCTGGTTTGAACATTATAGGTCATTTGTCATTGATAAACCATTTGATCGAACAGTGAATTACATCACAGTATACGATAGGACCTAGGACCATAGTGATTAAGATTACCAATTTAATTACCAAATTACCAAGTAGAAAGATCGATATAGATGCACACTAATTAGGTAATGTCTTAAACAAGTTAATGAACGATTTAAATCGTTATTTAATATTTTAAAATGGGTACATATTGTTTGTGTTATGACATAATTTCCCACTCGAGAAATGAACAGCTATATTTTATTTTTAAACAATATAATACAATACAACTAATACGAGTATATGAAAAATTAGCTATACATATTTAAGCCTCAAAAATATGCTAAAATATTATACAAACTATATTCTTTTCCACGAATTCTTTAGTCAACAGAGCATCCACAATTTTTACCACTGTTATTGAGCTGCCAAAAACCCAATAAATAAATAAATATTATGTGAAAACCTAAAATCTCTTCTCTAGTTCTAACCAAGTATACATCTCTCAGAAATGTTATCAACATGATTTAACAAATGTGTATATAGTATACGAATACGTCCTACACCGAATGTCCGAATTATTAATATTTAACAAGATATGTCGAGTTACAGTCAATAATAAAACTTGACTTAAACTCATCTTTGACTGACAACTGTACGTCTGTACATGAATATAATATGAGTAGACGCTCATCCTCGTCTACACAATCGTCGGTGTATAATAACGATTGCGCCCCCGAGACGAAATCGTTATTATTACTATTATTATTATTATACACCGTCGGTCAGACGCACTGGCGCTTAAGTACCGGTCTCGAGACGGAGGAAATAGAAAGAGAGACAGAGACAGAGAAAAGAGGCGAACGAGAGAAAATGAGAGCGAAAATGAAAACAAAATTGGATACGACAACCGCAGAGATCGCGTATCAGACCACACGTACGCACTCACGCTCCACCCCTAAGCCCGCATATACCTACCGTGTACTGCAGAGGTGCATACCTATATAATATGTACAGGGTGTCTCACGAGGGTTGTCGTGTTCGGATCAGTCTTTTTCGAACTCCAATCTTTGAAATACGATGTCGGCCGCTCGTTGTATGTATGTATAAATAGAGTTACGATGTATTCTGCTATTCTGCAATATAATTAAACAGGTCGTATGCAAGTATAACATAGAAGTTTTAGTGTTTTTTTGAAATTTGAAAAGTTTATACAGGTACAACACTCGTCTTGTGTTCTTGCCTCTCGGGATCTCTGTAGAAAACAAATTCGTGTAAATATTTCGAAGACAAATCGCCGATTTTCGTAAACAATATTCACACGGTCGCAGCAGAGTCTTGAAGTTTATTGGAAAAGGTGCGGCCTGTAGATAATAAGACGATGATTATACTTGGGTCTGGAAATTCGTTGGTATAAACCGGAATACAATTACGCGGTACCGGGATAACCACGTCAACGTACGGTGCAAACATCCCGGTACATTATTTTCACCGCGCCCGGTTGAACGAGCGAGCTTCTTGTTCTTGTAAGGTATTTATCGTATAATAACGATATTATATTATAGGTAATATACATCTATACCCATTACCACGGTAGCGGCGAACAGGTTTGCACGGGTACGGGAGAAGGAGAGTGAGGGAGAGAACGAAATCCCGCGAGACACCCTGTACACGCACTGCTGCAATATTTACACCGATCCGCGGGATCGATCACCGGCGGCGGCGCTTCTTCGCCGGATACACCGCCCCGGTGGTGGTGCGTGCTTAATTCGTTCGTCGCGTATTCGCGTATCTTTATCGCTATCGGCACCTCTAGACCGCACGCCCGCCGTGCGAGTTTGTTTTTTGCTAGTACGATTAATATACAAACATATCATAATATTATCATCATCGTTGTCGTCGTCGTCGTAGGTAAGCGTGATATTGAATCTAGTTAATAGACGGGTCGTACGCCACTCCGGAATCTGTACGGACAACGGTGGACCTTGGTGGCCCAGTCATGGCCTAAGCATATAAGAATATCGCAACCTAATATTGTTCCATACCAATAATCAGGCGGCCGCGCGGACTTCCGTTCCACCATGGAACAAGAAGAACCGGAAAAGCCGAAAAAAGTGAGTGAACAACATAATATACTAATCCTGTGTGTGTGTGTGTGTGAGAGTTAGATACTTAGATATTATATTATATTGGTGGAGGGTGTGCTCACAATATTATTATATTAGCTGGTATAATATGTGTGTAGGATTTTGTATCGGCTCGAGTACAACGCATTATCATCGGCTGTTGTGTTGGTATATAATATATTGTTTATTTTGATATTATATATAGGTACCTACCTATATACTTAGGTGCAATATTCGCATAGAGAAAACATTTACACTAAATAAGGTGTTGTGTATTTGGCATCATACAATATCGTACCCGTTAATCGTAATAAATTATAATAAATGATGAACAAAATATTGTATACAGTATACTGTAATATATTTATATACGACAGGCGGCGTCGGCGCGGGCGCGTTTTTATAGGGCGTATTCTCGACAACGATCGTATATTATGTGATAGGCACATCTCACACACCTATTTAATATATAATATATGTATACATATATATATATATATATATTATGTAGTAAGCGGTTTAGATACTGTGTGCGTATGAGTATAATATGTGAAGTAATTTAATTAAAATATTTTATAGTTTTTTAGTTCTGATATCGAACACAGTTTTATTGAATTATCAATCATTAAAATGTAATAATTATATAATATTAACTATTAGGCAAAACAAACGTAACTACCTACTGCATAATTATGCAAGTACAATATTATTCGCCTAGATACGTCTTGCTATAAAGTTTATACAGTGTAATTCTAATCCATATAGGTACAAGGTACCTATGCAATAAAAACAATTAGAATGCGTATACAATATATACATATTATTAAAGTTTAACTCTGGAGCTTATATAGAAAGAAATGTGTCCCCAAAAGAATATTATTGGAACGTTCTATTTAAAAACTATATTTTAATGTGTGTTGTAGTCGAAATAATTAAATAAATATTTTAAAAAAAACACTGTATGGCTATAATTCTAACCATCTGTCATCTATCTAATATTAAAGCAATACAAGCATAAAGCATATTATTATATAAATTTTACGGTGGTTGGAAATCCACCACTTTTGCTGTTGTGTATGAAATGTATGTATTTTCAGAAATGCCATATTCTAACATATTATATACTCCGTGACCTATTATACTTATACAAGACTGCCCTATTATTATACGTTTGGTTTTCTAAAAGATAGAAAAACGTCAATACGACTGCAGGGCTGTATATAATACGAAAGAGTAGGTTTATTTTCATCGTGGCCTCTTGCTTTTGGAAAAATTCATTCCAGTTCAAAATGCCATTCGTCTGTGAACAAATATTGTAGGACTTAGACACTTAGGTATCAATAAAATAATGTAGAGAAAAAACGTCAGCCCTTCATGATTTTCTGAATTTTTCAAATTCTGTTTGTAAGTACCAATGTTTTCTTCACGAAGTCTCGAATCTGTTTATTGCTCCATAAGCCAACGATATTTACAGAGGGTGAAAATTACATTTTGGAGGAGCTTAAAACTGTTGTTTAAATGCCACTCTCCTTTCTTGATTTAAAGATAAATCTTAGTAAGATGCCTTAGTCTTAAAAAAACAATTTCGAATTCAACGGTCTGTAATAACAATTGCAGAAAAATGTACCCATATAGTAATTAATATATTGTTTTATGTATGGCCGCCTCAGTTTAAATTGAATGCATAATGTATAAAAATGTTAATGTATACATACAAACAGACGTATACATGTTTCATGTAGGTTGTATAAGCTTTTATATTGTTTTATTGATTGTTTTAATAATATGTTATATAACGTCACTGCAGTATTCTTATTTTTTTGTTCAAATGTAGAAATGTCAACTCGTATACATGAAATACATTTTTGTATTAGGTACTTAATAACATGGAATTATTATTCATTTAAACCGTATTCCTATGGTTATAATATGTAATGCGATGTAATTCGAATTCTATCATGTATCTTATTCAGTAATATTATATTATATCTGTATGGGCTGTATGTAGGTACCTATATATTTATTTAAATATTTTTAAATTAAAAGTTTTTAATAACTTATAACATTAAACATTTAAATTAAAAATGTGTTGCTTAGTGTTATTCTTAGATTTTAATCGTATAATGGTGTGTAACTATAATTTATAATATCGAGTTGGCCAAATATATATCCGTTAAATTAAAGAAAAGGTATGATAAAAATAAAAAACCTAATCATAAAATATTTTTTAATTTTGTACGTTATTATATAATTGTCTATGTATAATATATATAATTGACATGGGTACCATCATAGGTTAAATCTTAATATACTGTTCAACAATTTAAATTAAAATAGATTTATTTTTAGTAGGTGTAAAATGTAAATGTGTAATTGGTAAAAAATATGTTATTTACTTAAACATTTCAATTTTTTAAAAATACTTTTTTTACTTGGATATTTTCTTTAATACTTATTAAAAGATATGTTAAGCTAGATTTGAGCAAGAAATAATTTCTCTTTAATTGTTTATTTACAAGTTGTTAAAAAAAATCCATATTCATTACATTTTCTAAATTTTCCTTAGAATGGCTAGAAATACACTGTGAGGGGAGGGGGGGGGACTAAAACGCACTAGGTACTTCGATGTTGATCAAATAATTATAGAAATTTAACTAATAATTTGTGGGTACTGGGTATTGATAAATCTCGGATTAGGTAGGTATATCTAGGTTATAGTCTTGACGATAATTAGTCCATCGATTGCTGATTGTTACATTTTTGGGTTTAGGATTTGATTATTATTTATTAATTACTAAGTGGTCTAAATATGGTATTTAGCCCCGAATAATCCTTAGGCACTTATTTAGTCTGAAAATGGGGTTTTTTGTTTATATCTGAGATTATGTTATAATAATCTTACAGTTTTATGATAGGTGTAGAAATAATTTTATTTTAATGAAGTAGAAATACTAATATTTTACCGTGGTATTGTCTATTGGTTTTTATGATAATATTAGCAATAGTTAACTTCCTCACAAACATAAAAACAATTAATATCCTGTAAATCTTAATAATATTTCATTCACATTTAATGGTAGAACATTTTAAAGAATGTTACAATTTTACTAAAATAAAAGTCTCTAATTGGTTTTGAGAGAAGGGTTAATGCTTCATATGCTAACCCCCCTATAATAAGTCAGTGCATAGATAAGAGAGTGATAAGAGAGTTTACTGTACTGCAGTGTTTCAACTAGACCTAACCTAACCGCAGGATTGGCCAAAAATTCATACATCAAGCAAGGTCCTATTTTATATATCACATATTTTTAACGAAACATAATATATAAGTAAATCAGTATCAGTATTTAAAATGTCCTGTATACAAACTGTTACAACAATTAGAGACTAATCAAAAACCAAGGTCTTCAAACCAATCTAAGATAATGTTGTCAACTTTAAATAAGTACGCGTACCATAAACGGTACCAAGGGAGGAGAATTTTTTTAGAATATTATAAAAAATCATAATGTTAGTATCTAATAGGAAAAATGTTGACTTTTAATAAAAATGCTGAATAAATTACTATAAATATTATAGGTGCCTTATGTGCCTATATTATACCTAGGTACATTTACGAATATTTTTTTAATATTTTGATGTTTTCTACTACACTGATTTAAAATATAATGGTCTCGAAAAAGTCATTAATCTTTTTATACATCTGTAATTTAACTAAGTTTTTCTGAACGTATAGGCTCAAATAAAAATTGGAGGGTATTAATGTCGAATAATAATGGCGGGGGNGGGGGGGGGGGGGGGTGAACAAACCGTTCGGTTGCGATGACGACACACCAAACAAAATGCACATCAGAAGACGAAAAAAAGAATCGTTGCAGGTGGCGACAACACCAAACTGAACAATAAAATAGACAATGCGGCGAGGGTTAGAAAGAATATGTTTTTTTTTATACTGTAAACAATATAGTAATAACGAAACTCTCAGACGACGAGAGACGCACCATTTATGCACGTGTACGTACACAAACGCAAATTAATTTATATTTATGAAAGGAGATCGATGTGGCAGCAGCATAGTTGAAAGCGACGTCGACGAATACGGACCATATTAAGTACTAAATAACTACCAAATGGTGCCCGAACGAGAGAAATATAAACGTAACACAAGAATAAAAACAAATTATTAGTTGAGGCGAAAGCTTGTGATTGTGTCCGACGACAACCAGTCGTGAGATTATATTCTTAAACTGCAAATGGCTTCATTATAATGATTTATTTTTCAAACCCACATTATGTTTTAAATAATGCTTTGAACTTTTAATGATAGATTTCCAACAATTTCATCTTAATATATAATCTTGTACATTTTTATTAACTTATGGGATTTTTTTATATCCACATGACATGTACAAATCAAGTTTCAAATTTTTGATCAACATTTGATGTGTCGGAAACTCAGAAAATAATACTTACCCGCATAATATAGAGATTAACTAAAAATAGACTATATTATAACAATTCGATTTTGTAAAGCTCTCACCCACGTAAAGAAAAATCGAAATTAATTTATCCGTAACCTACAAGTATTTTGCGGTAAATAATTTAATTATCTGCAGTGGTGAAAGTGGCGACGCTCGGTCTTCAGTCGATTACAATATAACAGTAAAATAGCGTAATATATAGCGATTAGCGAAGACGAAAGACAAAATTGTTGCAATGATTGCAGCTATAAATTATAATAGGTAGTTGTCTTATATGGTTATTAAACAAAAATTGTGTTATGTATCACACGAATAATCCTAGTCTCGTTTGTTACTTCGTCCAGTCCGTCCGGCCGCACGCTTGAAGAGAATTAGATGTATCGAAAAGAAAAATAAATCTACATTTTGTCCTGTACCTATGTTATAATATTATGACACTCACAACTGCAGCGTTTTCCTAGACCGTAATACGTGTAACGTACATATATAATATTAATTATTATAATTTATTGTGTTCGTCTCGATGATGGTGGAGGCGGTGGACATGTCTTCCTGTACGTAATCAGGTTCCTATAAGGCCCGAATACATAAGGTGTAAAGTTTATATTTATAATTTATCGTGACCATATTTAAAAATTAAAAACCAGGACTAAAATAATTTGAATAATTATTTTTATTTTTTAATACCTAGCTAATGGGTTCATAATTTTTAATTGAATTAACATTTATCCATTTCTTCAAACACTTTATTAGTGCACTTTTTTCATTCATTTTGATGTTGATTGTTCTGATTGCATGCGTGTCACTTAATTACAATTTTCTATATATTATATTACGGCACCGTGATTTGAGATTATACCTACCAAATATCAATGTAATATCATTGTGTTTACGAGAAATCGATTTTTATCATCGGTCCGACAATGTTTCAACCGACGACTTGTTTATAATACCGGGAGAGCCATCGATAGTATGTATAGGTGTATAAATTAGGACCTATGTCCTATACCTATAAAATACATGCACATCTGCATCAGCGTCTGTGTGCATAATATATATTATAATTGTGTTCGTCTCGTCGGCGGCCGGACACGTAGTCTTCCTCTCCGACGTGGTCCTCGAATACCTAAGGCGTAAAGTTTATATTTATCGGTCTATTTTTACGGACCTGCGTGCACCGGCGTCGCGCGCGCGCGTTCACGCACACATGGACACGGTTATATCCGCGCGTACGAATATAATCAAGGAGAGAAATATATTCGTCTGTGCGCGTATATTATTATCGTCATAAAAGTTTACACGAATCATCCGTCGGGACTCCCGAGATTTGCGTCGCCGGACCGACCAAACACGATCAAATGCGCATGCCGCGGGTGCGTTGAACGATCGTCGCCAACCACATATTACTATTCAAATTTTATTATTTTAGCAGAGCCGACTGTTTTTTGATATCTTATAGTGGACCCCGACGAAAAGATAAACGACAGCAGATCGATTATTCCGTCGAAAACGTAAATCGTTCGGTTTTTGCTTCCTTTCAGTTTCGCCTTTTTTTTTTACCGTGTATCATCTCATTTTCTCTGTCGCGCGTCGCTCTCCGACGTGCACACAATAATAATAATAATAATAATCATCATTATATAAAATACACGCGCGCTCGGATATACACCGCACACGCGGGCGTTGACATTGACCGAGCGATTAAATAATAATAATTTTTATTATTATGAACAACAATAAGAAAATCCCATCCGTTCTCAACGTCAACGTAAGTAACTACCACAATGTATAGTATTATGAGTATCAGAGTACATCCACACTTGTATTCAAGTATTTGTGAGTACATTCACAATATAACATTATAATATATTTTTATTTTTATTTTTATAATACGCTCGTATAGGTCGGCTATAAAAATATAATGTACCTAGATACCTGAAAACTTATACTAACCTAACACGGTATATAGGTACCTAATATTATATTAGATACGTCTTTAAATTGTGCGTCGTATACCCTCTAATCTGCGTGGTTATTAATTGTATTGTATATCTTGTCGTCACCGACAACGCGCAACAGTTATATTATAAACGTTATTATGAATATGTATAAATGTAACGATAATAATATTATGTCCACCAAGTACCTCCGCTTACAATATGTCCAAGGCCCAAGCCCACCATGCTCGTGTTTTCGTGTTGAGTAGTGTAATTTTATTGCATTTCGAATTCCGTTGACGGTGTTCGTCGTCTGATGATATTTTTTACGCGTGCACTTGTACGTCGTTGTTGAATATTTGATTTTTACATATATCATGTTTCATAAATATGTTCCTACTTCATCTAATGGCTAATATCTAACGATATTATAATATAATATGGATATTGGATATATATTACATTACGGTTCATATAGGATGTTTTTGAAATTCTACAATACTTAAATCGAAACACTCTATTGATCAATAATAATATTATAATATATTATTCATTAGTCATCGTAGTATCTTACTCGCTTATATTGCTGAATTTACCATATTAATTTATGCATATTTACCTATGATAATTTATTGTAATATTGCACTAAATTATTCAAATGATTTTTATTAAAGTGTTTGAACACAATTTTTTTTTAACATTTTCCTTTTTACATTTGAAAGCAAATAATTATGGATGTTAAAATATTTCTTTTATGTTACGAAAACACACTATGGGAGATAAGCAGACCGTTTTTTACACATAATAATATTATATATAGTGATTTATGCAACCTGGCATACAATTTTTGAGAAAAAAAAACATTATCTTACTTACAGCATAGTATGTAGGTATATAATAATATTTTGTAGCGGGAGTAGGCACTGTTATATATGGGCTGTCACCTGAAATTTGTTAAGAAAGTTCAGTTAGATATATTATAATTATAAAAAAGTATGGTTTAAAATTAAAACAATGTGATACCAACATTTCTAACAAAATCATATTATACTGACAGAATTTTGCAAATAGCTCGTGAGTCATACTACGTTCTCTAAGTTCTGTTAAAATATTTTCGTCTAATTTTTAATACTGGTTAGATTAATGCGCATTAAGTATTTTATCAAGTAAATATAAATCGACTGTAGAATTGTCAATTATTGTCACTACAGAGGTTGAAAGACTGACGAATTTGTATGCAGTTATAAATGATTATTACCTATTAAAAATGGTAAAATTTATCTTTAAAACACTATACGATTACGAACAAATTAAAGATTTTAAATGTGTGAATCATTTAGTGATTAAACTTTAAATACCTTTATCTGCTTTGAATTATTTTTAACTAGCTGCACAACGTAGATTGACTTAAGATTAATAAAATCAATGTTTTCTTTGTTTTTCGAAATACTACAAGGTAAACGCACTTGTATATATATAGCTTGGTATGACCCGCGTGGGAAGTTATATAGTCGTTAATTTCAAAGTAATTTATTCAAGTTCTCTTTCAGCTTATCGTATGTTTTTCATTTTCGTTGTAGGTATACACAAACAGAAAATTCAGTTCTACTTAAATAATATTAGAAATGCAGTGAATTTGTTTATTGACTATACATTTTGTCATCATGGGAGAGGGGGGGTTGAACCGTGCTCTATTTGATCATTAAAAATATAATTTATGGTTACTATGTTAGACCTATCAATATCTAAGTTATTATAAATATTGAAAGAAAAGCCATGAGGGATCTATTCTCTATACCCACCCGTTAGACGGGTGACAGTTAAAATCGCGAAAAAATAATCGCGAAAGTCAAAATCGCGAAAAAAAAACAGCGAAAATAAAAATCGCGAACGGTTTTAACAGCGAAAACAATAATAGCGAAAATTAAAATATATTCATTTTGGTTTATTTTTCATAAAAACCTTAAAATATGTCAAAATACTATAAAAAAATACAATTAAAATTTGATATTTTTCCTAAAATTATAATATATAAGTATATAAATTTAAAATATTTGCAAAATTGAATAAATAAATAAATAATAATAAATACAATAAATAATTATTAAATTTGATATTTTAAATTATAGGCAACACCCCTTAGGTATTCAAGTCTGTCCCTATTATAGTAGTCATTAACTAATTCTGTAAGTGTATCCCTTTTGCGTTTTCTGGATGGTTCAACAGTGCCCGCTATGTACTGATTTATTTTCATTTCATTTAAGCTTTGTTGCTTTTGAATTGCTTCAATAAATTTCCATATTGTTGGATGACATGAACTCAATAAGTTATTAAAGCCTCTATGCCATCCTTCAACATAATTATTTGTTCTGGGTAAACCAGATATAGTAGACCTAAAGCAGTTCCACAGTGAAATAGGGAATCTGGGATTTCTCCTTCTACGTCTATTTGGACGACCAATCCATGTATCCTCAAAATAGGAAATAAGTGGTTCTAACACGTCTTCATTATTAGTGTAATACGTACTTTCACACAATGTCTCAAATGCGTCAATTACGTCATTTTCCGGAACAAAAGCCAAGGCAGACAAATAACGGACTTGCAATGAAAACTCTGAGTCTGCTTTATACTTGTCTACCATTCCAGAAATAGTTTGGATTTTTCGCCAAACACATTGTGTTTGATGAAAAAAACAGCCATTTTGTTCAGTATTTGGAAATTGTATTTTAAATGCGTTTAATGAGCTTTGTTCAAAATCAGTCATTATTGTTTTTGGATTTAAATTAATATTATGTGTTTTGATTGCCGAAAATAACCTTTCATACGAACTTTGCGTTTTATCTGGCATTAAAGCGAAAACTACTGGTATTACTAAATTATGCTTTATAACATGTATCGTGTATACTTGTGTAAATAATGGAGGACAAGACTTAAAAGTTCCATCTGCAAACCAATGATCAGATTTAGACAGTAAATCTAAATTTTCTTTCGTAGCAAACACTAAAATCCGACTTTCAACTGGTTCAATGTCATTTATTAAAAATGTACGACCATCAATAGTTTGGGAATATTTATCGGGTATTGTTATATCTGTGATAGTAAATGGGTTAGACGGAGCAGAACTATTAATTTGTCGTATACGGCACACAGTGCGTTTAATATAACTTACTGGAGGGAGAGCTCCGTGAACGGCTTGCGAACACAATGTTGAGGCTTCTGAAACGATCTGATGTGGATTATCTTGAGATGACAGAGCTCGAATTTTAATTTCGTTTATACAAACACGTTTTTCAAATTCTAAATTTGAAATAGTATGGTTATGTTCACTAGGTCCTTTTACAATTTCGTCGTTTTTTAAATTAAGGCGCGATTTACATAGTTCTTCAGTACATCTCCAATACATGGTATTTTTATATTTTTTGTCAAACCTATATAAATAACCATTATATTTAAGTAAATTTTTGTTTTTTTGACTTTTTATAAACTCCATTGCGAAAATGTTACGAGTGAATAACTGTACGAATATAGCAACGGTGAACGGACGAAATGCGGACGGTGTGACTGGTGATTTGTACAAAGTACAAAATGACATTGATTATCTAGGTATCATTATTATTATTATTTACTATGACAAAGCTTGACAGATGTTAGGTTCAACTTCGGCTTATCTTTATTACGTGATCCAAGACGCAAGATTACAAAATTACATTATTGATTAACTATATTACTTATTATATTATAAAGGTATACCCACTAACGAAAATAATTTCTTACTTGTCCCTATTATTGTTTTCGCTGTTAAAACCTTTCGCGATTTTTATTTTCGCTGTTTTTTTTTCGCGATTTTGACTTTCGCGATTATTTTTTCGCGATTTTCACATGGACCCCCGTTAGACCACTACTGCGTTATGTACACGAGTTCTATACTTTTTAATTATACAAAACGTATAGGAACTATGACACCAATGTAGAAGATATAATATATTTCCTTAGTCCTAGTACACACCCAAGTATAACTAACCAGTAACTCATTATTAATAAACTCTTGTTATCCATTCATTTTTAACTTTAAAAAATAGCACATTTTTTGAATATTTATTATAATTCATTCAATTTTTGAAACAATCAATTATGTAGTTCTGTATAAACTTTCTATTCCAAATTGTTGAGAATATAACATTGTTATATATTGCTATATTTGGTCAAGGTATACTAAAAACTACTAAAAAAATGCACTATTTTTATCGTTGCTCTAAAATATAGTAATAATCTTCCATAAGTGTATGTCAAAAAAAAATATACAAGGGACACTGGTCGGTCCTTGACCAAAGATAAACGTAAATAACTCAAAAGCTACATAGTATAACAATTATATTATATTTATTTTAGAATCAAAAAAATAAATTAATAATAAATAAGTAGTGTACGCAACATAAACTATTGATACCTTTTTTACAATAATTCTACTAACCGGTGGTGTTTATACATAAGGTATTGATTTATTACCAAGACGTGGTAGCCTTGATGCGTTAGCGTTTGTTTTGTTTTTTTCATTCTAACTATCTTACGATTCCCACAAAAGATTTTATTTACCCTCAAGTACCTAGTGACAGTTGACCCAGTGAAATATGTGATACTGTGATGTAGTTTTAGACTATATAGGTGCATACATATTAAATAATTGTATCGAACCAACTCAGTGTATTATCAATTTTGACTCTTGTTACGCGTCAATAAACGCTTGTAATACGTGTTTCATTGTTAATGTTTTAGTAAGCCTTTTATTAAATAAAGTTATCACTATTATAATAATTTTTATTCAAACAAATTATTACAAGCAACTTACGCTGCATATAGATAGGTACTTACAACTTACTACATAATAATATTATTATGTATACAGTGTAAACGTGCAGAATATTGTCTGTATCACGTCAATAAATAAGTCTTTTTTTTAAATTTATAACTTTATAAGCACTTATGTACTATATACTATAAGCGCAGTTCCATACAAAAATTAGTTTAGCAAATACCATAACAAATGCGGAACGCTCGTATTACCTCATAATTGATCGAGAATAATGATAAGGTTATTATGCGGTTGTATACGCGGCATACCATATATTATTATACTTCGATTTTAGAAAGAAATTATAATTTGATAAAAATAAAATTAAAAACAATACTACCAGGAACAGCTGCCCTGTACTTAATGCAAAATAATACACCAATTATATTTGTTTCAAAAAACCCAAAATTGATAACTAGTGATTACGATATCAACTGATGCTACTGTCCATCAGTAAGAATTTAAAAAAAATTTAAGTTTAAATAAGTACTTATAAGTACCTAATCAAACAATACCAGATAATATTAGATACCTGATATGTCCAATTTTATTTCCATATCACTTTCAAGTTATTTGGGTTGTTAGATAATTAACAAAGCGTAATATTAACAATAAAATATTTAATTAATATTTGTTTATAATAATTTATAATGGTTTATCTATGTATTTTTAAATAAACTTATAAGTTTCAAGTTTTAACGAAACGAAAGTGGTATTATAATATACTTTTAAGTGAGAATATAAAAAATATCACAGAACGACATTATTGTTAAGTATTAATATAATAATATCGTTCGAAGATCTAGCCAGTTTACATAATATTATTTATATAATATATTATTATAGAATATAAACTGTATTTTAATATGGAATTTTCTAATGGTTTCGAGCACGTATAAAACATTGTACAATACAAATTCTCTGGAGAAATTAAGCGCAGAAAACATTAACAAGAAAAAAACGTAGTTAGGTTTAAATTATATTAGAATTGAATGTATTTTACAACCTGAAAACACGAAAGCGATTTTTTTCTCAAAAAATACCATGTTATTTAATACTTACACCTAATATTATAGTTTTATAGTTTATTTCGTTGAAATAGTAAATTAATGGTTGTAGATTTCATTTTTATTAAATTTTTGTGTACCTATGTACAATATAGGCACCTACTAGGTAAACTTTTGTAAATATTATCAAATATATGATTGCATTATTACAGAAAAATATTAAAACTAATAAGAAATAAATTCTGTATAGTGTTTATAAAGCAATTTAAATTAAAATTAAAGATAACATCAGTTCGATTGTTTTAACTAATTTATTATTGATGATTTTATTCTAAATTAGGTTAATTTGTATTTTATGAAACTAAAACATCTTAATATTGATTATATTAAACTACACGTTTTTAAATCACCCACAGTGTATCTAATTTTGGAATGTTGGAAAACAATTGCCATTTTGGCTCGGAAACATGTTACCGTAGGCGACGAATGATGCTGCAGTGGTGACATTTAAGTAAAATATATATTATTTTAATAAAGCTCGTTGAACCATATCATCCACATACAAAACGAGATTATCCATTATTATTATATTTTCTCATAAAATGATATTGTCCATTTGTTGTTTTTATTCGTTTTCATTTCAATTTTATCTTTTTTTGACTAAACTTAATATTGATTCTGCACAAGTATTTTTATATTTCTATACAGTGACCCTGGACGAAATCCAATTGTATCTACTTACAATATGGTTCTGAATGTAAAATAGACAGTATCATACATTATCTACATTATTGTACACAAAATATAAATGGATTTTAGGTGAATCGAGACACAGCTGTGAATTACCGCTCGTATGTCCTATTTGACCTTTATTTATTATGTTAAGGAAATCAATAGTTTATACTAAAAGTAGACACTAGCTTAGCACAGAGCAGCAATGTTGTAGAAGAAAACTCATTAGAGGTGAATAAATAATTTTTAATAAGAGAATATTAAATTTTCAGTTTGCGCTAGTTATAGATATACTTAGAACGCGTAGGTAAAGTTGTGACACGACCTAACGATGTTGAAACGAAACCATTAACCAAAACTTATAAGTTATAACCATACTACACAGTCTATACATATATGTTATATATACTACTAGTGGCTGAAAATCAAAATTACGCATGTCGCTAAAATGTTGCGATTAATGGATATTTAATGTACTTTATGATATCGAAATGCTCATTTACCAAAAATGTATCCGGTTTATGACTATTCAAATGAAAGACGTGCGTTTAGTTTTTAGTATCAACGTCGTACATAAATTCGATTGTGCATGTTTATCGCAAAAAAATTATCGAAGTTTATTGCTTCAAAAGGTTAGGCAACCTGATGGTTATAAAATATAGTTTTTATTTCCATTTCCGAGTGTATTAAAAATCATATCTGCGTGCGTGTTGAGCAAACAACTGTCACCGAAATATATTATATTATGATATCATATACATTTTTGTTGTAATCTGACGGTATATAATGGTATTTCCGATATGAATTCATAAATTATTTTTTCATTCATATATCTATGATTTCAGAATTGCAAGATGATGTAGGGAACCTACTGTCATGTTTTATAGATTCTAAACCGAGCTAGGGAGATACATTGATTTTAAAATTATATGTGGCTTGCGCTTTTACATATTATATAATACTTTCTGGGATTTAAAAAATATATTTTAATTAGCCTTAATTAAAGTTCGGACATTAAACATAAATGGACTCAGATGTCTCAAGGACTCATTAAAGTGTTAAAAAAATATATTTTGGAAAATTCACAAAACGGCGAAGTTAGAAAACTGTAGGTCTTATTAATGTATTAATCATTGACTTGTGTCTTGTCCGTTTCTATGTACATTAATTCTATCATTTACAATTTTTGAATTTAATTCAGTTTTTTTACCTACATAATAATAATAATGCACAGCATAAAAAACAGCCACACTAATAAAAAAACACTTTGTTTCGCTATTTATTACTAGATATATTTATTAGTCAATACTTACTTAATTCGTCATTGATAACGAGTATCACGATTTTATTTACAAAATAAAAAAGTTTTAAATTTGTGCATTATCACCAAAAATAAATAGGTAACTGATATTTTAATAGAATATTCTTTCGACCTTTAGTTATTTTAAGTTATAATATTGTATAGCTCTATTTTGTATAACTACTATTATAATAAATTCATCTCTAATGTAGGTGAAACATTGCTTATAGGGCTCATAAGTTATGAGTTATGGTGCTCCAAACGTTATTGGTCATAAACATAATATATTATTTTCATTGTTATTCAAAAACTGTGACTGAGTGAAAAATAAATGTACTTCAGGTTTACGCTTGACCGTGAAAACTTAAAACCTATAGTTTAGATATTTGGCTAACACTTTTTGTAAATCTATTATTAGCATTTCAATAAGCGCATTTGTTTTTAATTAAGTTCCAAGTACTTGCACAAAATTACAATAAAATATAGAATTTTTAATAATATACTTGTATAGGGTTTGTGAATTATGTCAAGGTAGTTGTTTTGTTATTCGAATTGCCACAAACATAAATCAAATTAGTTTACATTGAAAATGTAAAATTTGGGGTTTTAAGTTGTTTTTTAAATAACTACTTAAAAATTCTATTAAACTAAATAAAATTACGTGCAAACAGAAATTAAATTTTTTATTGAATTAGGCATACAAATTCATCATTTTAATAGTTTGCTCGATTAACAGATATAATTATGAATATTGCACTAGCCATTAAAACTACAAAACAATACACATTACACATATATTATGTAGAAGTAGAATGTAAATACGTAATATACTAATATTTAATATTCTAATATGAAGGGGGAAAATTTGGTATCTAATATTTTTCAAATATAATATGCCTGCAGGGTTTCCTGTATAAAATGTTTTCTTTCTATTTTTATCTTAGGTTGTCTCAAATTCGTCACGCGTATATACAAATTTTATTTCTAAAATATTACGTATCTATAATACAATATTGAATTACCATCTTGAGATTGCGTCGTAAGTAAAATGATCCATGAAGATAATGGGACATGGGAAACAAGACTACGATGTTAATTTATTATATTTAATAAGGTTGTATGCTCACACGAATGCGATTTTTTAAAATGGTCACGACGATATTATTACGGCAATCGTCTATCTATAAATGTATATTGTATTATGAGTGCCTACCTACTGTTTACGACTATTCTGTGTAGGACATATTATATAATTTGGTAGTTGATACAATGAAGAATCATCAGGTGGCGTTCGTTATCGACGATAATAATATAATGCAGTGTAATTTTTTTAAAGTAGTTCACCCCTTAGTCCTTACTGATGTTACTGTTTTCGATATATTATAACCCAAAATGACATCAAGTGCTAACAATCACTATTTGAGCACAAGTGTCCCGAAAACTTAATGTTATTAATTTAATAAAATATAAACGTTAAATATCTGCAGGCGGCATACATTCTTATATATAATAATATTATTATAGACACGCATAGTTAAATTATGCTGATAATAATAAATTATGTTTTATTATTGACATATCATTTAAATTTCAGTGTTGTGCGTTTATTCACAATCAATTTTCAAATTTCCGGGGATGTTATGCCGATATAATTATATTAAGATTGGTACTGCAGAGCTTAAAATAATAGTCATTGATGATTTCCTCTAGTCCTTAATTGAAAATAATGCTCTGGCATTAGGATATTTTGCATTATCATAAACTCAATGGTGTGTTTTCGGCAATATTTCACAATATCTTATACCTATTTATTATCTTGTATTAAAAACATAAAGGAATGTAGGACTGGTATGATGACCGCCACGGCGCCGCCCGCCCTAATATTTAATATGTATTGATGCATGATGTTTAAAGGTTTGGCTTACCTAATAGCGCCATCACTGGAAACATCGATAAGTTTTCTACTCGGAACCCGAAAAATCACAGAAAATAGAAATTAATAAATAATATAATTTATATTATAATATAATAATTGTTGTACTATACAATATAACAAAATACATTTTATTTTGTTCGAAACTAATGTTGCAGGTGTTGGTAGCCGGTAGGTACTACAAGTTTTAATATTTTAAAATTTATGGCCGAACATTTTCAACTTTTTCACAATTTAATTGAGTTTGAAAACTCGACGTTTATTATTGCAAGTTATAACTTATAGGTCATAGCATATATATTATATATATATATCTGCGATATTAGTGTATAGTGTACATAATATAGGCAATGCCGGCGGAGTGTGAAATTATATATATTACATATATTACATGATATACGTCAGAAAATTCGCACTCCGACGTTGCCAGATTTGTGCTAATAAAGAGAGTAGGGTAAGTTTTCGTTCGTTCCCCGGGCCTGGGGTTCCGACGCCGCACCGGATCTAATCTGCACACCCCTCGCGCGCTGCTGCAGTGACGGCAGTAGCGGCGGCGGCGCGTATTGATTTTGCACAGACCGCCGCGGCTGGCGGCGCCGCCGTTCGATACAAAACGCCGCGCTACACCTACACCCCGACGACCGTCGCTGGTTTCGCGTTTTTATTGTGCTCTTGCACGCATTACCAACCTAAAAGCACGCGACCTCCTCACCCTATCTCTCGTATATGGTGTACGTGAACGGGTATAATATATAGTGACAGCAACCGTTTGTCGTAATATTGCACAATTTCCCTGACATTGGGATACCCACGGCACCTATAGGATATATACAAAGGAGAACGTAGCATAGGTATTGTCGAATTCGCGTGGTGTATGTAGCAGGGATCGTGATCAATCCTATTGCGCATAGTTGTGGGAGTACCCATATTTAAAATATTATATAAATAAATATCATATAATTAATATTTAATATTGTCATAGTGACGTAGGATATTTTCGTCTAGTGCACGGCAACTTGCGTATTAGTTGTATTCAGTGGCTTAGCGAACCCAAGATAACCCATAAGCAACCTAAAATTGACCACCCATCCATTTACAACAATTTATAATAAACACAAGTACTTTTCGTATTTTTCGTATTATTAGTATTTACTATTATTATGTAATAATTGTATTTCATTTTCATATTGAGCACCCACCCACCCACCCCCAAATATTAATACAAATCGAGAAGTAAGTGCCTCTCAAAGACCACATTCGTCTCGCCGGTTACCACTGGTTGTACGAGTGAAATGTTTAATGTAAATTTCGTAAAAGGTCGTAAACTTACATACCTGCAGTATACGATTATTAAAAGCTTAAGTTCATTAATTGTTTGTCAAGTTCAAAATAACAAATTGGTTTGGAAATATAGACATCCTTATCGGATATCTTAGGCCTGTTTAAATAAACCGCTCTCGCATATTATATTTAACAATATCAAACCAGTTTTCAAGTATACCACAGTTGAATTATATATAGGTACCTATTTCACGAATTTCAGCTACTGTGGAAATTAATATTAATTGATTGCGATGGAAATTATTAACGGCTTATTAGGAAATTATTTTAGTAAAGTAGACATCATAAATTTAAGTGTGTTCATATCGTAGTCATATTATTTTAATTATTTCAGTTTGATTGCATACTGTTAAATATAATTCATAAAAAATTAAGCTATTTAAGAAAAGATATCAAACTTTTTGTATTTCAAGTTTCTTTTAAGAATATAAATCCTATTGCTACGCAATTATTTTTAACGATAAATTATGAGAACATGAAATATGTTGGTGTGTTAAATAGTTTAAAGAAAATTATTATTTTAAAATTAAGCCGAGCTGTTTTAGCGAAAATAAATAAAACTTAGTGTAGTCTCATTGTGTTCTTACGTTTTAATCGATAAGTCAAGAGTTTCAAAAGGTTAGAGTTCAAAATAAAAAAAAATTTTATTTTTTCAATTTCTCAAAAACTATTTCTTATAATTGTTCCTTAGTAATTTTTCTTTTCATTCATATTTAAAAAAAAATAAATATACGATAGGTAAAGCCTCCACATAGGTATATCCATCCCTTATGCAGGTCATACACACACACACACACACACACACACACACACACACAAACACACACACACACACACACACACACACACACACAAACACACACACACACACAGGTGTACGTGGCATTTGCAGCAAGTGCGCGCACCAGTTACGCCCGTAGGGGTTGGCAGCATTGACCAGTTGGGGGCTTTTTCAGTAATGACATTTGGGTGAGGGCGTCACACAGGGGAGGTGTTGGCCGTCTCGTCGCCGGCGATAAGCTCGAAGGGGCCAGTTTAGTATCGGTGCCGTACGCGGCAACACCGGCACAGAAATGGCGTAATTTAGACACAATTTACTTGTTGTTATATTATTAATATATAGTTGCACTAAGACAATTCGTTAAGTAGTTTACTCACCGCGGTCCGCGGCGTGGGTGGACATGGTCACCGAAACCGGACAAGTAAGAGTTTTGATTGTATATCATAACGTTAAAAAAATGTTGGCGTAACATTATTATTATTTCTCCCTATTTATTCGCACACGCCAATAATACTCGTATACAAAACAGCGCTTCGCATTTCTAGTTGTGTAGCAAAACCATTCAAATTCAGTAATCGATATGTACTGATTGTAACAAATGGTATTAATCTATTATGGTGCCATCCAGCTAATAGGATTTTTTTGATGTTTAAATTTATTAAATTATGAACTGATAAATTTTGATTATAAAAGTTTCTCATTATTAAAGGTTTATTGAAGGCTCTGTCTGGAAGGACAACAATTTACATACAAGTGTTGCGCTAACATCCTCTTAACATATTTCATATTTTATTTAGTCATCTGGATCTTGTGACTTGTGTTTAATATGCAGTCTTTATGATTTCGATATGAAATCTATATGCACTAATGATGGTCATCAGTCATCGCACCCTGTACGAAGCTTAACAAAACGTGCATTTAACGACTGCCTTAAATCGTTTCTTATTTTATCTTGTGTAAATAAACCATATAGTACTTAATATAATTTTTAATTATCGTTATTAAGTAAAATATTATATTATATATATTATATACCTATTTTATTATAATAATATAAGGAATAAAAGGAATAATATATAGTGAATAAAAGTGCTACAATTTATTATGCTGTTGATAAACTTTCTTTTTTATTATGTTTATTAATTTTATGATCGACAAAATAAATGAATATTTAATTTATTTGCAAAATATTAATTAAACACAAAGTCCCCAATGTTTTATAAGAATATATTTTTACTCCTAAAATAAATAAATGAAAAACTCGTATGCGAAAACTATGATCCATTTCCAAACTTTTGATTAGGAAATGTATAAGATAGAAACATGTAACGGCCAAAAAACGTATTTCGACAAAAAAAAATAATATTTAAAACGGTGATATTCTATTTCCTAGTCTCCTCACTTAATTTGGTATAGGTACATAAAAAAGTTCTTAAGTTCTAGACTGTTGACTGTTGTATGACAAATTAATTTTGTAATATTTGTATACATTTTATAGTGATTTGTGATACGGCATACTACTAATTATAATTTATAAACTTAGTTGAGTCTATAATACCTTATTAACAAAAATCATATTAATAAAATATGTCTTGCAACCACGATTCTATAAAAAATGTATTATTTTAAAATAGGCAAATAAATTATTCAGTAGTTTTTTTTATCTTTTCCCTTCATCCATTTTTATCTATTTAATTAATGTAAAATGAATAGGCAAATGTATAATAATATGTAATTTTTCAATCCGGAGGTAGGTTATAATGACCCAAATTTAATTTACTATAAGTGTTAGTAGTATCCACTAATATGTTATTATTTATAATTACAATACTAAAATATATGATTATTTAATTTCTTTATACTATTATTTATTCTGGTAGTTACATTATATTATATAATTTGTATAATTGTGCATATAATTTTATAGGCGGAGGGGAATACCTCTTCGTTTTTAAGAGCGGCACGATCCGGGAACCTTGATAAAGTCATTGAACACTTGAAAAATAAAATCGATATAAATACATCTAACTCAGTAAGTATTTAGAATAATTTTTACCTCTAGTAAATTTTAAAATTATATTCATCTTATCGTTTATTTTCAGAACGGTTTGAATGCTCTGCATTTGGCTTCAAAAGATGGGCATTTGGAAATCGTGAAAGAGTTATTAAAAAGGGGTGCTAACGTTAACTCGGCAACAAAAAAAGGAAATACTGCACTTCATATTGCTTCTCTTGGTATACAATAAATATTCCATTTTTTTTCAACGATTAACATAAATTATGTGTTTTCAGCGGGGCAATATGATGTGGTGGTCACCCTTGTGGAACATGGCGCATTGGTGAATGTGCAAAGTCAAAATGGTTTCACCCCTTTGTATATGGCTGCGCAAGAAAATCATGACAGAGTTGTTAAGTATTTGTTAGCAAATGGGGCCAATCAAAATCTGGCAACTGAGGTATGACGCGTGAAAAAAAGGTTAAATACAAATAAGCTATTTAATAACTGAAAATTGTTTTTTGTAGGATGGATTTACACCATGCGCTGTTGCAATGCAGCAGGGTCATGAAAAGGTAGTAACTGTGTTATTAGAAAATGATACCAAAGGTAAAGTGCGTCTCCCTGCATTGCATATTGCAGCAAAAAAAGACGATTGCAAGGCCGCAGATTTACTCCTTCAAGTAAACAATAAATATTTAATAAATATTGATTTAAATTATGAAATCATTACACAAAAATCGAATTGTTATAACAATTATATACTTTTTGGCATATAGAATGATCATAACCCAGACGTTACATCTAAGAGTGGATTTACTCCATTACATATCGCTTCACATTATGGAAACGACGGAATTGCTAAACTACTCCTTGCTAAAGGAGCTGACGTCAACTATTCTGCTAAAGTACGAAACTTTATTTAGGTTACAATGACAATACAAATTAATCTTAATGTTTTTGTAATAGCATAACATAACTCCATTACACGTGGCAGCGAAATGGGGTAAAAGCAACATGGTATCTTTGTTGCTCGAAAGCGGTGCAAATATTGAAGCTAAAACTAGAGATGGTTTGACGGCTTTACATTGCGCTGCAAGATCCGGACACGATCAAGTTATTGACATGCTTTTACAAAGAAATGCTCCAATCAGTTCAAAGACCAAGGTTGGTGTGGATCATACACTTTTTTAACCATAAAATACTTTAAAAAAATTATTATGAAATGGTTTTTATTCGTTTTTTAAGCGGAAAGAAAAGTCAAAGTTGTAAAATATGTTTTTTTTAATTTGTAGAACGGTTTGGCTGCATTGCACATGGCGGCCCAAGGAGATCACGTGGAAGCCGCTAAAGTGTTATTGTCCAACAATGCTCCCGTCGACGATGTGACCGTAGATTACTTGACTGGTCTTCATGTGGCCGCCCACTGTGGACACATCCGGGTAGCCAAACTCTTGTTGGAGAAACACGCGGATCCCGATGCCAGGGCGTTGAACGGTTTTACGCCGTTGCATATTGCGTGCAAGAAGAACCGCATCAAAGTTGTAGAGCTGCTACTCAAGTACAACGCGAGCTTGGAAGCGACTACGGAAGTGAGTATACCTATACCTGTATTTATACTATATAACTAATCATGTGTATTATTAATGCCTCAGGTCTGATGATCGATTCGACAGACCAAATATATGATGATTGAGTTTATCGATGTTTATAACGATTATTGTTTTTATATTATATAGTCCGGGCTTACTCCGTTGCACGTCGCCAGTTTCATGGGCTGTATGAACATCGTGATATTCCTGTTACAACACGAGGCCAACCCGGACCTGCCGACGGTGAGGGGAGAAACTCCATTGCATCTGGCTGCCAGGGCCAATCAGACAGACATCATACGGATATTGCTCCGCAACGGAGCTCAAGTGGACGCCAGGGCTAGAGTACGTGTAAATCTTGTGCCGGTTCCTATATGGTCGGATATGTGTCATATTTTATATATTTTGATATCTATTGTACAGGAGAAACAAACTCCGCTTCACATAGCTTCCAGGTTGGGTAACGTGGACATCGTAATGTTGCTGTTAGCTCACGGCGCCGCAGTCGATTCGACCACGAAAGATCTATACACCGCTCTACATATTGCCTCTAAAGAGGGCCAGGAGGAGGTAAGAGCACTGATTATGAAACGCATTATGGATCACGTGGACACAACATATTTGCTTGATAAGTTTTGGTCTGTTAGACGAGAATATTTTATTTAAAACAATTAAATATTGTGATTCTTTCCTTATAATTATCTTTATATCATAATATTTGGTACTAGAGTTCAGCGTACATCCTTATTGGATCGAGAAAAACTGGTGATATCTATTCGGTAAAATATTTTATCACTGTCAGAAATACCCGATGTCTTTGTTTTAATTAAATTTTGACCAATCAGTTATTATAGACCATAATAATTGTATCAATATAATTACGGATAAAATAATTCTTAAATAAATTACTCAAGTGATTTTAATATTCGAGTTAAAAATATACTACAAATATTATTATTCTAAAATAATTTAAATTTGTAAATTAAAAGTAATTAAGTATTCAAATTCAAATTTCGGTGCCAATATTAATTTGTGTAATAGCTTAAAGTACGTTAAAAAAGAATTTATCGGTTATAAGAATATGAATTAAAGTGTCCTAAAATGTCGTCGATTAAGTATTTCGAGTATGACGTAATTTATTTCTGAACAAAGGATTCACTGCCATATTATTTTCATCGAAATGTGTTCGTATTCTTCATAAATAAAAATAAATAATCTTATTTAATCTTGAATACATATAAATTAAAAAGCAATAAGAAATGAGGAAAATATACGTACTGTGCCAAATTAGACATTTGTTTTTTAATTATGACATATATAAATCAGTATTACTTTCGTATTAATCGTGTCATATTAATTGTCAAGCCTAACCTATTATAACACCTTCCTTTATGTAATAAGTAGGTTTGGGTTTCAATTCATTAATCGCCAAGTCGATAATTTGATGTATAGTTTGTAAAAATTTGCTAAAATATTTTGATCAAATTATGCATAAGAATTTAATAAATTATTCATATTTTTATTTTTATTTCCAAATTACAATTAAATGAAATTGTGTATGGTTCAGTGGTTCACTATATTATACGTAGACCCAAAACTAAGTCCAAAATCAAATTATTTTTCATTTAGTTAATAATTAAGTAAATAATTAAACTATATAATATAATATAATCATATTATTATTATATTATTTAGCAAATTTGCACTTATAAATTATTGTTATACGGTTTAATTATTATTACTGTGAATGTTAGAAATTAGAAAATATAATAGATTTACATTTATAACCTTAAACAGTTGTCATACTAGATGATGATGATATATTATAATATATTTAATATAGTGCTGTTAGTTTTTTTTTTTAAGTTTCATAAAAGTTTACATGACATAAATGTTATATCATAGCATTATTTTGATCTCTTAATCGTTGTTAAAATTCAAAAGACATCTTTTTATAATAGTTTAATCACCGTTAAAAACAAAACTAGAATATGGATGTGAATATTTTATGCTTAATCATTGTCATTGTTGTTTTCTTAAATTAAAAAAAAAATATTAAATATTTATAAACACGTTTTTGTTCGCTTTGCCTATTTTTTTTTTTTTTTTGTCAAGCCACTGCAATTAAAATGTCGTTTTTCCATTCTAAATTTCTTTTATCTTCAAAAATCAAGCAAGTCACTTGGTACTTGGTAAAATCGATATTGATTGATTAGGTAAGTCCTGAAATGTTGTTATTCTTATAAATATTTTCCATTTTTCCTACCATATCTAAATGTGGCTAAACATTTTTGGCCTAACTATCCTAACGCAATAATATATTATTTATTATGACTCTATACTTATTGGCTGTAAACTATTTATCATGGGCACAGGCTTTAGCTTCACAACACTGATGCAATGTATAAACATATTTAAAAGCTTGAATTTATTTATAGAAAAAATATCTAACAGCATTAACTACTTTTAACAAGCTTAAACTTTGTAAAATATTGTACACAAATTAATAAGTTGACAATGACTGATAATGAATGAGAAACACTGGACTTTTTTTGTTGGCAGGTTGCATCAGTGTTGTTGGAGAATGAAGCCTCAGTGACAGCAACCACTAAAAAAGGGTTTACCCCATTACATTTGGCATCAAAGTACGGCAACATTAAAGTCACCAAGTTGCTGTTACAAAAACAAGCTCCAGTTGATGCTCAAGGAAAGGTTAGTAATGGTTTTATCATTTTATAGCTAAAATATTTTTAGACTATTAACTTTTTAACAAGTTTTGAAAAATACATTTCGATGAATATTATATATTGAACGTTACAATATAAATGATAAATAAATATATATTTTTGAAAGGACGTCATGAGGATGTCGTATATGTCCTGTTACATATATTTGACATTCCTCTATTTGGGTAGTCCAATCTCGATTAAAATTGTATTTCTCTACTTCAAAGTTTAAAAATGCTTTACATAATGTACTGTCGCATAGACTATCTTTATAATATTATAATAACAACTAGTACCTAAAATATGGTTTGATTGACTTTTTAATACACATATACTATGTATAGGTACATATATAAACATACTTATATATATACATACCTTTTAACCTTTATAATATTTAATATCATATGAATTATATAATATCATAGTTAGATGTTCAATTAAAATATTGTCAGGTCTTCTATTTGGAAATGGCAACTAATAAAAACAAAATTATTATATTTATTTCAAATACCACATATACTCTAATATGTGCTAAAAAAACATAGGTCAAGTTATAAATAGCAGGTGTTGAACACTCATCATGCCCGTTTAATCCAGGCAAGAGTTGCTGATATATAATTATCCATTGAATAAGTGCGGTATCATTGAATTTGAAAAATTGATGATGGCTTGAGCTTGGCTTATTCAAGTGTTATGACAAGGTCTTTTTATAAATTAAGATAAAAATAATCTCAATTTGCATTCTTATTATCTTAAACTAAAAGAAGCTTTATTGCAGATGTTCCCAAACTTTTCATGGTACGACCCAATTTTAGAGATTCAAAAAGTCAAAACTCAAAAGTCACAATATAACAACGAATGATCAATTTTTCGTTCATTTCATCAATTTGTTTAATATTAAATTATGTAATCAATAATCGCTGTTTGAGATGACTTTTAGTCATCGTGGTGACACGTCACTTTGTAAAAGTATATTGTGATCGTCGGGGATAACGATCAATAATAGGTACAACTAAATTCGGACATCAATGAAGCGTAATAAATGTATAAAATAGTAAATAATTACACGGTTACACAGTATCATTGAATACTCTTATTGAAAATAAAAATAAATTTTTTTGTACATTTATATAAATACATATATTACTAGCTGATCCCGTGCACTTTGTTGCCCGTTAAAAATGCTAACTCTATATGAAACACGATGGTGATAATGCGAGCAGTATATTATGATGCCTACCTGCTGTGGATTTCGGACACGGCTTGATGAGTACTTTTTATAAATTATATGTTTTATTTTTATTGCGGACACGCCGATGAGTGGCTATAATGTAATTGGGCACGTCCCGTTTTTCAATAAATAAATAAATAAATAAATAAGCGCAACTCAGCCACCTTGGTAGGCAATGTGCGAAAATTCAATTGTATGCATGCTTATACCTGCACTGCACGATGAACCACTGTACGCAACCAATAAACAAAAAAAATATAACCATTTCTACTAAATATATTTATATTTCTCCTATAACCAATAGCAACCGTATATAAACAAATATTTTCTTTGTAAATCTTATAATCTCTGTTGGAGCAACTCCCCGGGTCGGACCTATCGGGTCCAATTGTGAATCTAAACCATCCAGGATTGTGTCTTGTTAGGTTAGTAAGATAAAAAAAAATAAAATTGTTCTCGCGCAGTTTTTCTGGTAACGCCAACAACGGAAAATGGAAAATTAAGTCGTAATAATCGAATAATCATATTTCATGTACATAAAACCTAAATTTTATTTCTTCTATCGACTATTGCGTTCTATGTAAAGAGAATATTACGGCTATAAATAAAATCGAACGGAATAACAATTAACAACTATACAAAAATTATCACTTTACAAAATTTAAACTTTACTTTATACAGTGAAACATAATATTAATACCTAATATTCAATACACGACATATTTCTCATTTTTTTTTTGGTGTTTGCCCCGACCCCAATTTAACGATTAATTATGTCATATGGGCAATTTTATAAGCTAAAGCTTGCTGTAGCTTTTTCAATTCGAAAAAACATTCCGGAACTCAAAACATAAATCATCAAAAAAATGTAAAAAAAAGGGTTTTCCAAAATTTTTTTCATAAAAATTATCTCCTGGTAATTACCAACAATTAAAAAAAAATTTGAGCCAAATTAGCCCAGCCGTTCTCAATTGATGAATTGTTATACATTTTTGGCTCCATTTTTATATATTTAGTTAAAGATGATATAAAAAAATTATATATTTTTAAAATTTTACGAGACCCACCAGAATATATAAATATATGGATGGTGATGGTGATCCATAATTTGGGAACCTCTGCTTTATAAATGTATTCACATTTTTTGTAGTTCGAATTTTTGAATTTCCGTTGAAGTAACATACATACTGTATATACATAATATATATACTGTGTAATATTTTATTTAAAGGTTCTTTATATTTTTCCATTCATACAATTAAGGAACTTCACGCAATTATATAGAACCTTACTATAAATATTATTATTTAAATAAAGTTAGATTCATTATTATTAGATAGTTACATAGTAGGTACTAGATGAGTATTTTGCGTACCCATTACTCGATAAACAACCTATGTTATTATACTTATCACTGATTTTTTTTTAAATATGATGAGCACTGAGTAGTTTGGTGTGCCAAAAATTGTTCCAAGGATAAGATCAAACTCTTCTATATAAGACACAAAATATTTTATTTTTTTATTTTTATAAGACATTTTACATAAAACCAATACCTAAATATTTCTGCTACAAACCAAATAAAACTTAAAAGTACAAGAAGGTAGTTCATTAAAAAAAAAAAAACAAAAATGAATTATTATTGAAAGAGAAAGTGAAGTTGAATAATGACTATTCATGTAACAATTTTTTTCTTGTAGATATAAATCCAAAACTCTAATCTAGACTTCAAGATGCTTTTACTTAATTATAAAATAATAAAATAACTAGTAAAAATAATAACTATTAAATTATTATAATATATTTTTTATAATTTCATAAACTTCATTCATTATTCATGAATAGTTACAAATGCAATATATTTGTTCGAAATTGGAATGTATAATACATGCGTAATTTCACATTAAATATGTAGTTCATAAATAGAGTGATTTTCAAAATTGGTAGTTATAAACAGATTAATTTTAATAATTAACATTTAAAATCTCAATAAATTGTTGTGTTTTTATAAAAAAAAATGGTATTTAAATAGTTTGAATTACATTTTTTGCTAATTTTAAGTCTTCATTAATTGTTTTACAGTTTTACTATAAATTAAGAACTTATTTCTATTTTTGAAATAGGTTATACTTTAACTTTTGATTTTCAAACCTTACAACATGGTTAATAGTTAATAGTTTATATATATATATATATTTTTTTTTTATTTCAAATATATATTTGAAATATAAACGCATGTGAAAATCGAATACAGCTACATAAATACTTATTCATCTTAACAATTATTTTGATAATAATAAAAAAAAAAATATATATAATATTAAGTCAGTCTGCTATCTTATATTATAGTTTAATTGTCTTCACTATTTTAACCTCTAGAACGGCGTAACACCATTACACGTAGCAAGTCATTATGACAACCAAGCAGTTGCATTAATGTTGCTTGACAAACAAGCATCACCTCATGCCACAGCAAAGAATGGTCACACGCCTCTTCATATAGCGGCAAAAAAGAATCAGGTAATTTATACGTCTTATGATGAAAAAGTATTATAATGTTTGTATTTATAACTAAATCATTGTTTATATTTATTAGCACTGTTGAAATAATGTATAAGTTTTTATGCATATCATTTTTTATATTGAGTGTGCTATAATTTTTTAGGTATTATAAGACTGAAAATTATGATTTATACTACTATTAGAATTAATTAAAACCTAATTAATTTTATGCAATTTAAAATGTTACGGTTCCTCTTAAATCATGTGCAAACAAATAATTTTTAGTTACATATGAAGTATAGTACAAAGTAAAAACCACTGTCCTTTCTGAAAAGATTTTGACTGTTCTACTTATTTAAATAAATTAATAACATAATGACTGTAAAATTTATTTGGTAAATCGTAATATAAACGTGACATTATCAATCTTTTTACAAAAATATGTTATCATAAAGACTTTTTGTTTAGTAAAACTGCAAAACGTTCCATTTTAGTTTTTATTAAAAAAACGATAAAATTAAAAATGCAATAGTGTAAGTAGTACATAGATTTGTATGTCCACAGCATATATTTAACAAAAATATCTCGTTGGTTTATGCAGGTATTTCCACATGCTCTACCATATAACGCATAAACATAGAATTTTTCAAAAAAGTGTAATGTTCACATACCCAACTGTATTTATTATTTGTGTAACAGACAAATAGTTATGTGTGGAAATATATACACACTTGTGTGATGTGGTGTTCAAGGTAGTGGTCACATAAACTGTTGGAATCATACTTTTAAAAAAATTAAAAAGATTCTGTGAACCTACATTAAAGAAATTCTATGATTATACATTTTGCGGTAGTGCATGTGAAAATGTCCGATTAAACTCATTAGATCTCCCTGTAAAAAAGGTGCTGTGATCAAACAAACGTGTTCTCCAGATTTGGATTTTTAATTGTTTTAATAATATTTAATTTTCATACTTACACAAATTAGTGTTAGGTACTCCTTACGCTAAAAAATATTTTGAAAAAAATTAGTGTACTCTATCCCACTCCGAGACCTCTCCAAAGAGAACTGTAGTTCAGTTACATCATTTAAATAATTCTAAAATATTTAATGTTATTTAATATTTTCTGTTCAAATAATTAAATGCAAAATGTATATTTTATTATTATAAATGATATGTGTTTTAGATGGATATTGCAGTTACATTATTAGACTACGGAGCAAAAGCAAACGCTGAGTCAAAAGCAGGATTTACTCCTCTTCATCTTAGTTCTCAGGAAGGTAATGTTGAGATGACTACTTTACTTTTGAACCACAACGCAGATCCTAATTATAAGTCAAAGGTAATTAATACAGTGCTTGTGAAATCCATGATACCTTTTTCAACGTAAAATATATTTTACAGAACGGTTTAACACCAATGCATCTTACCGCACAAGAAGATAAACATAAAGTAGCTGTTGTATTGGATAATTACCACGCAGACATTAATCCTGAAACTAAAGTAAGAATAAATTGAAGAACCTATCTGATAGGTATTGATTGGTTAATGATCAGCGTGTATTAACATAAAGAATAAAATACAGTTTTAGTAGTTTAAGCAAACCAATAAATAAAAAGTTTTATTTTTTATTTTTAAAGAATTGACATTGTTTTTTTGTTTGTTTTTATAAGTTTAAACAGTCAACTCGTTATTATTTTGTTTAATCACTCAGTATAAGTTTAATAATTGTATAAGTAATACTTTTTACTTAATGTATTTAAATTGTAAGTATTAATATACCTATTTATACAATATTAGGCTGGATTTACTCCTTTGCACGTCGCTTGTCATTTCGGTCAATTAAACATGGTTCGATTCATAACCGCTCGTCAAGGAGTTAATATCAACGCTACTACAGCTTCTGGATACACACCACTTCACCAAGCAGCTCAGCAAGGCCATTCTACCATTGTAAGCCACTTATTGGATAAGGGAGCTGACCCAGATTTATTGACAAGTGTAAGTAAAAATATTATTTTTAACGTTGTGATTAACATGTAGGTAATTTAATTGGTTATAAACTTATAAATCATCAAAGAGTATACTCATTTCTATGAAAATTAGTATAATTAAATATATCTATTTTATAAGAGGGCAATTCTTAATTATTGAAAAGGCCATATTAAAAGTTATAATGTTATTCCAGATTTTCTTAAAGAATTATTTTGAATAAACGAGTAGGTACCTACAAATATTTGGAAAACGAATAAATTAAAATAATGGCTTCAGTTGATTAAGAAATGGCTTATTTAAATATTTCACACCATAAATTCCATAAAAACCTTTTTAACAATGTAGTGCTACATTGACTCGCTTAATCAAAAGGTGCAAGTATGCCAATTACCAAATTATGTTCAATTAAATTCTTGTACATTAGAATTCAATTTCATAAAGTATTATATGTAACGATGTAATTTACATAAAATATAAATACATTGAAATCAATAAAATATACCCATTGGGTTGTTGTGGGATTAATTAGTTTTTATGACTCTTATGCTATTAAAATGTAAGCAAATATTATAGTGAATTGCATTGCATAAATGAGCATAAACAGTATGCACTTGTGAATTCCATTCATGATTATTACGATGTTATGAAAATATAATTTAAATTTAAATACGTAATTATACTACATAATAAATACATCAACTTAAAAAATAATAATATTTATACCATATATTATTAATTTTTACACCAAGTCACAAAATAAGCTTATTTATACTTACCTGATATATTAGTTACGAACAATATCAAACTATCAAAGTAATGCCTGTATAGAAAGACAGTGGTTACTAAATTAGTTAATAAAAGCAGTATTAATTTAATGTAATAATGGTGTTAAACTATAACGAGTCATACAAGTCATAAAATAACAATAAAGCAAAGTTTTGCATTTAATTATTAAACTAATATTTAATTGTCTTGAAAATAATTACACTTTAAAATATTGTATTGTTATTTTATACAGCAAGGACAAACGGCGCTGTCAATTTCTCAGAAATTGGGCTACATAAGTGTAGTGGAGGCTTTGAAGAATGTTACAAAAGCTGCACCTTCATCGACTTCGGACGAAAAGTACAAAGTAATTTCTCCAGAAACCATGCAAGAAACATTTATGTCGGACTCAGAAGATGAAGGTGGTATGTAAAAACAATAATTACAATAATAATATACCTACAATATATAAAATTAAATATATTACCAAGGGAGATCTCAACAGGTTATGTATTATAATTGTATTAACATTTTATAACAATATAATTGACAATGAAATAATTCGATTTCACCGTAGAGAAGTACTGCAAGCGATTAAAAATAATGCTTTTACTTTGAGTAAAGATAAATATCATACATACATAATATATTTGTATTATATATCATATTACACATCAATGTATCAAATATAAACCATATGAGTAAAGGAATGCCTCAAACATGTGAACTGACATTCCGTGTCAGGAATAATTTTTAGATTAAAATGTTAAATAATATTAATGTGTCAATTGTCAAAGTGATGGACACTATTTTTCTCGTAACACCGTTATATTAAGTATAACATATACATTATATTCATATACATAGGTTCTAATAAATATTGTCTAATATTTATATTATATTTGATACTAATGTCAAGCGTAAATAGTTTCCCAAAGAATTTAACGAATAATTATTAAACCCAAATATAATATTTATTTAATTAATTAATATTTCCTTTATACGTTATGAAGAAAGTCAATACACAAATATTGCTATCATTTTTAAGTGAAATATAAGTAGGTAGGTAGATAAAAAAACAAATAAAGTTATTAATTTCAACGAAAATACACTAACATAATAATACATTATGCAGGTACCTCACGCCACATCACTAAATCATAAAATAGGTAATAATAACAATCAACAACAAATAGATAAGCTAAAATCTAATATATGTAGGTACGAGCGCAATATTCATTTCAGTTATCGATTTAAGATAATGTTATCGATTATTTAATATATTATTGTAACTCAGATGTTGATCAAGTTAAAAAATATTTTTAAATTAATATTTCTCTCAATCGCAGTATCAGTTATTATTTTATTTTCTACCTGTTAGGTAAGGTAAGGTTATGGTTTACTATTTTGCTGCTTAAGAAAAATATAAGAAATATGCATCATTTAAAGAGAAATATTATAAATAAATCATACTACCATCCAATATAATAAAAAATTATAAGTAGGTAGTAGGTACCTAGATCATACATAACATATTAATATTGGTATATTAAATTGAATAATAAGACCAATACATTAATAGGTACATTTAAAATAACAAATAATGTATGTATTTCATCAAGGTTAGATATATTAGATGAAAATATATTATCAATAAAAACATAAAAATCAAACAAACTATGTACTATCATGAATTTCAATAACTTTTTAATTTAATGATATTTTACCCATAAAATATAATTCGTATCTATCTGTTACATGGATTTTTTTCTGATTTATATTTTCTTAAAGCTATACGCACCTATTAATAATCATAATAATCAATTATATGTAATATCTATTTGTAAAATAAGTGATTTTATACGTGAGTTTTGATTTGATATTTTCAATGGTTATTATAAGAATAAAGGGAAAAAAAGAAATTATATGTCAAAATAGGCCATAGGCGCAACTTGAACCATGGTTTATTGGGGGTGGGGAACTACAGCCCCGATCAAAATATAATATGTGTACTGGCGAACATGGTTTGTCGTTAATACATTTTTCGCAACGAACATTTCCGCCTCCGAGCTATTAATATCAGTTTGAAAGAAATTTTAAAATAGAACGACAGTACGAAATATAAAATACTAAGTCTATATGATATTAATAATAATAGTAATTTATAGTTTTATTATGATGTTTTGAATAAACAAAACTGTTCTCAATAAATAAGTTTTTACGGCTTTGTAAATGTAAATAAGAAAGGAAAAAGATTCACTATTTCTAAGGGCTTAGCCCTTTGAGACTCACCCCCGCCGTCGCCCCCTAGTTGCGCCACTGGCTACAGCACAATACAATATTAGAAAGTGTGCGCCCGCTTCCTTATATAGTGTTGCGCGAGCGTGGTTTCACTAACAAATGCTTGTAGTATGTGATTGGGATGATGATTGGCACACAGGTGACGTTTTGCAAAGCGGAAGCGTCGAGTATGGTCTCAACACTAGAGCTCAACTAACACAAAATGTTATCGTTTCGTCACGTGAGTTTTGTATAGTAGAAAAAAAAATAATAAACAAACAAAATTTGGACCTATGGTATATTAGTCAACATGCATGAATTAATAGCCAAGTTCAAAATTCACGATTGGCCGTCACCCAACAGCCACTAGACAGTCACGGTCCATTCGGAATATATTGAACTCGGGTCGTGCAGAAAACGAAATCGTTTCTCGCGACCTACTACCCGGGTAACCCGCGGCGTCAGTATATTGTGAACAGGATTCACACATAGACTTACCATCAGTGTGCTTCCATCATCATCAAAGCTATTATGTAGTGTTGAAGAACAAACGATAACATTTGCCCGGCGTAGAACCATAGCTTTTCCGTTGAATGACCATATACATATAGCATGCGAGTAGTGGTAGTGAGTAGTACCTACCCATACCTGTATACGCGCACCTATACAATACGATTTGTTATCATTTTATTTTTAAAATCCATATACGGTTTGTAGAACATTTTTCTTTTTTAGATCCATCATAAAAAAATATGACATTGCACTGAATGGATTTAAGTGCCATTAATATTGTATGTCATTACTATATATTGAGCGTCGAGTGTCGACCGAGATATTATAATTATAATATGCATAAATGTCGATCGTTCCAGTTTTCCCGAGTAGTACTTGTAGCGTCCGTTTAAAATTAAATATGACCGGCCATCTGGTCAGTTAACTTACTGCTGTTTGGCACTTTGCCGGTCGTTTCGTCATTGGCTTTCCTCATTTCGGATTTTTCGCGCTTTGGCTTCACCAGCATCATAATAATGGATCAACTTTAGAGAGGAAAAAATTGATAAAAATAACTTTTAAGTTTTAGTTGTCGGCTGTCTGCCTATTCCGACGGTACCATAACTAGGTCGCTGTATTCGTCTAACTTAAATTTTTCAAATTAATCATAAAATAATAACAATAAATAAGAAAAAATACAAAAAAATAATTTTTCATCATGTGTAAACGGAGGTTTTGCTGTTGTTGCTGTTTTAAAAAACAAAAAGAAGAAGAAAATCTTCCAGGTTAGAAAAACAAGTATTTACATTTTATGATTTTTGAAATTCATTATCGAATGAATAAAGAAAACTTTTACATTATTTCCATCTACATAATATAGTCATATTTGTATTGACTCAATGTATAATACTCAATATTATGCACTTCATTTTGAAACCAACATATTTTAATTTTACACACAAAAACAATAGGTATGTAGGTAACTTATAAGTACAAGCTTAAGTTTTTTATACACCCATCTCAATAATAGAATTTTATATAGTCAAACGAATAATATACGTGACGTTTGATAAGATTTTTTAAATTTAATTTATGCGTCTGTCTCAGGTTTCTGCAATAATGAATTAATTTATTCCATAGGTATCTACATAGGTATTTGTTGAAGAGACGCTTAATTCTCACTGTGTAGATGAAAACTTCTTTACTAATACTATTACTTTTTTTCTATTCGTTAGGTATTTTAGAACTGTTATCTCAACTATAACTGTGTTATCATAGAACCAAAATGATGAATAGAAGTTAAAAATAATAATAGTTTAAATTATTACTGATTATGATTTTCAATATGATTATTTAATTTGAATTTTAATATACAATATAGTAATAGTAACGAAATATCGCGTTAGAACAGAATGTAAAAAATCTTAATTTTAAAAATTTTAAAAACCAATGAAATTGTGTTGGATTAACTGTATTAATATATTGTACAGTGAATCATATTTTCGTGCATAATTAACCCCATTGTTTTCTGTAAAATAATTTAAAAATAAAGTTCAGGCCGCCGTATATCATTTCATCTGCTTGCTTATTCTTGGAAATTATTCAAATCTAATACTGTGTTGCCCGTTTTTGTTAAACAATACGAGATAATATTAAATAATATGTAATATGAAACAATCATTATTTCATGGGCAGTCAAAGCATGTATTCATTCTCAAAAGCATGTGCTTTTATAATTATTGTAAACTTAACATTTTAAGGCACACTTATTTTGATTTATAGAAACGTTAGATTATTTATTTTATTTTGTTCCGTTCTCAACAGCTATCGATTTATATTGTAATTTAAAACTAATTTAATTGAACAGGCGAGGAGACCATGATAAACGAACAGTCATACAGGTATTTAACGGGAGAGGAAATGAAGGGTTTCGGCGACGAATCAGCTCCCATTGATGTCACACGGGACGAGAGGTGCGACGCGAATACTGGTAAGGAAAACATGAATGCATACTGTATAGGTATATCATCATATGTGGCCATATGGGTAAACCTACCGTGTTAGATGTGCAAAAGTTGGCCACGGTACACGCGTGTGACACATTTTATTAAAATTATCTTGTTTACATTTCAGTGCCCCCCACATCCATCGACGAAGCCATCAGTCCACAGACCGTCTATGACAGTTACAGCGGCCCCGTGGATAACGTTGACATTGTTAAATATCCACCTCACGTTGGGTAAGTAGACCGGAAATACATCTTTTCTCTACCGCTTAAACGGCTAACAAAAATATCGTCAATTGTCTAACAAAATTGTTTATTGTTTCAAAATGCGTGCTTACGGACAGACGTTTACAATGGAAAACGTAAGGCTTTTAATATACATATATATATATAATAATATTTACCGTGCAATGTTTTCACGACCATACGTAGATTTCTATGCCAGTAGTGATATATTTTTAATGGTTTTAATAAATATGTCATAGATGTAGTGGAGCATTTTAGTTAAATAAAGCAATTCTTAATAATATAGTCTTAGATATAACTGGCATTTACAATAACATAGAAAAATCCATTATAATCAAAACTGGAGAACGACTTTAATAATATTCTACCGACTATAGTGTTGTACATCGTCCGATGAATCAGTCGCTGCACACCAGTGGTGCAACCAGAATTTATTCAATAGAGGGAGGATCCAAAAAAAAAAAATGTAATTAGTGTCTGTTTCTTTCCTGACTATACCTATATATACATTTTATTGCTAAATAAACACAATTATTTATCATATAAGATACCAATAAGTTCCGGGTCCCGCCCCCTTGGTTGCACCACTGCTGCACGCTCATCATGCTGAATGGTCGTCGATGTTGTTCGGCACTAGTTTTTGTTTTTTATTATTGTGTATAGTAGTTCAAAAGGAAAAATCATTTCGCACCCATAACTAATCGTTTGAAATCGTTACAGGTTTTTGGTGAGCTTCTTGGTGGACGCTCGCGGCGGAGCGATGCGCGGATGCCGGCACAGTGGTGTCCGCGTGATCGTACCACCCCGACGAGCATCCATGCCCACGCGGGTGACTTGCCGATATTTAAGACGTGAAAAATTGGTGCACCCGCCCCCGCTGATGGAAGGCGAATCGTTGGCCAGCAGAATACTCGAACTCGGTCCCGTGGGGGCTAAGTTTTTGGGGTAACTACATCGTAATACGATGATACGGTGTTATATTATGGATATAATATAATCCGAGCAACCTCGGATGGTACTTAATGATTCCAATATTGCTTATCGTTTGCAGGCCCGTTATGATCGAAGTACCGAATTTCGGATCACTCCGTGGATCTGAAAGAGAAATCGTCGTTCTCAGGTCGGAAAATGGCGAGACGTGGAGAGAGCACACGGTTGAAGTGACCGACGAAGTCGTCAAGGACATACTCGGAGCGAATTTCGACAAAGAAGGTATCTATAATTCTTAAGTATAAAAATAAAAATAATAATAAAAACTAAACGTGACAACTATATCATATGTATAACTAAAGATACACCGCTGTTGTCTCAACAATACAAATGTTTAAATACTAAAAATTAAAACTTAAGATTCTTAAACTTTCGTATAACGTGAACGTTTTGAAAGAAAGCTAACATTTCCATCCCGTAAAGTCTTATTATCCAATACAGTAAAAAAAAAAATAGTCCTCGAAATACCTCCTTCCCCTCCATATAGGTAACTATGTGACACACTACAGAAGGCTTGAATAAATTTAAATGAAAAATTAATATTGCTTAGTTTTGCTGATACATTTTAGAACTATTTTACGCTTCGAACGAAATTATTAATTCACTTTAGTAATGGTTAATGAATAATGATGGATCGCGTTTGTTTTTTCAGACCGCGACCCTTGGCATTCCGGTAACCGTCTGACGCGGATCGTGACGACGGAGTTTCCGCATTACTTTGCCATCGTGTCCAGAGTCAAGCAAGAGGTACACGCCATCGGGCCGGAGGGTGGCATGGTCTCGTCGACGGTGGTGCCACAAGTGCAAGCGGTATTCCCGCAGGGAGCGCTGACCAAGCGCATTAAAGTCGGCCTACAGGTAAACTTGTTTAAACCGCGAAGAAATGTGGCCAGCACGTGCCTAAAGAAAATCTCCGTTAACCATGTGCCGAAAAAAAAACGGTTCTCGTTAATGTGGTGAACGGCACCCCTGACACGATCATATTTCGGTGGCGGTGGTGGTTGTGTCTCGTCTTGAAAAAAAAAAAATGAAAAACGAGCAATTTACACAAGACTTGACATTTTTTTTTTTACCCAACGCTTCAAACACACTCACATATTGCGCATAACACATTAATAAAAAAAAAAAAACATTGCGATTTATTGATGTTATTTTTATTTTTATTATTTATTTTTTTTAATTTAATGATACTATTGATTTAAAGATACTATACACACTTCAAACGTTTCTACTGTGTCTAGTCACTAACTATTATAATATCCACATCGATATTCGATAACGAATCTAGTCTTCCCCGCCTAGTCGATCTTGTTTAAGTCGTTATACTTATATTTTCCAAAGTATTTAACGTTATTTACTATATTTATAATCCAAATTCGATAGAACACGAACCCACTTTACAATCGAATTATTAAAGTAGATAATATATAAATATAATATACATTCTATTATAATTAATAAATATCGATTTTTTTTAAACTAATAAATTATTTTAATAAATTTTAAAAAAATCAATATTTTACTATTTATTCTAAGAACTATTTTATGTTCTATAAGTGTTTGTTCTTGAAATATTTAAATTCTATACAATAAAGTTCAGTTTTTGACGGCACAGTTGGTTTAGTGCCAAGAGCTTCCTTACATTTTAACGCGGCTGAAGAGTATATTGTACAGTTACTAAACATCCTATTTGTGTACTCATAATATTATGAAATATTTTTTTTTCATCAAAATTGTAAATGTATTTTTTTAAATTAAGTTATAGCTTATAATATCATTTCACTCACACAGATATTGTATACGATTAGCACGACTTTATTATTATTATTATTTTAATGTTTTATTTATCATTTAAAAAAAAAAAAATATTTAATTTTAAATGCCCAATAAATATAGTATAAATAATTTTTTTATCAAACTAACATGTTTTTGTCATTTCAATTTGTTTCGAGCTCAGATAGTTTTATTTTTACATAAAGAAAAAAATATATACATCATGGTCAAACATAATGTAATACAATTTAATCGTCATGTACGTGAAATGTAGCCAGTATACTCATGTTCATGAGTATATTTCTATTTCAGTACATTTAAAATTGTTTTGTGTCAGATAAAACTATAAGAGTTCAAACCTCATAATCTCAGCTCAGTCCTTTTGTCTTGTTAATCATTCCAACTAACCGAATATTATATGAAAATACGAAATTATATAATAACATATGTCTATAGAATATATTATAGAAAAATAACTAATCGCTATAATCAAAAAGCTACTATTTATTGGGCCATCATTTTGTTTTATTTTGTTTTATAGTTTTTTTTTTTTTTACATTTTTTAATAATTTTTTTGTTTTTTACCTAGAGCGTGTAATATTTTACATACGATTTTTTTTTTTTTTATTGTTTTGCTTAACCGTCATATTATAATATTCTGCTTTTGGACACACCGCTTGTGAACACGATTTGCTAACTCACGAAAACGACCGACCACACCTATACCGACTACACTGCGACGAGCTCACGCGGGCACACGTCCATCACCACCCAGGCGCTATAGCTGACGTTATGTTTGTTGACATCACGACTGCAGTTGTACGACATATTGTTATACCTACACGATTATCGTTTTATTTATTTATTTGATTATTATTTTTTTATGTTTTGTGATGGCCCTTGGTAAAACAGTACCTACATAGTCGTAATAATATTATAGACATCGATATTGACGATATTATAGTGCTGTAGTATCTATAGCAATTTGCGTATTCGGCTATGGCACAGCTCGTCAGTAAATATTAAAAACCAGTGGTTGAACACCGAGCAACACATATATTGACACATCGCACTCTCTGATTTCTTAGGAATTCCAGATTAAAAAAGAAAGTAGAAATGTAGGACATATTTATTAAGTTTTTAATATACAACAATTTTCTGTTTTAACATAATTATTTACCAATAGGAAACAATACTTGATATCATGTTTGGATTTATTTCGTATTTAATAGTTATAAAAACATTTATAAGTTTTTTATAACTATTATAACTACTATTTAGAGTATATACTATGCAATATTCAAGTTGTTATCAAGATAACTTTCCTCGTAAAAATGTTAGAATCACAATAAATTTAATGAAATATAATTCACCGTTTAACGCGTAACATAATATTATAATATCAGCTGTCTTAACTACAGCGTTGTAGTGTTGTACCTAAGTGTAAATTAGTATTTTTAGTTTACAATATCGTCAATATCATATGATAACAAAACTATGGTAATATAATATTACTGTAATATATGTTCACATTCACAACGAATTTTAAATTTGAAACGGTTCAAATGTTTGTACTGTTTCACATTTAAGTAAATAAAACCCTATACCTATCGATTGATAAGTGTTAGAATAAAAAAATGTCTTAGGCGTAGGTATCTAACTAACAAAAAATCAGTCCCGCAGACCGCAGTGATTACAGATTACATTCATTTTCGGTTAATTCACCTATAACTATATACAGGGAAACTTCCATATTATTACGAAGTCTCACGATGGGCAACGAAAAAAAAATCGTTCTATAGATAAATTCGTTGAGTAGAACTAATTAAATTTGGTTCTAATTTAGTTTAGTTCTCAAAAATATTTCGTTAGACAGAAGGTTCTGTTGAGCGGAAGTTAGGATTCATCACCGTACGTATTACCCCCCAGATAGTAGATCGGTCCATTTCGGTTGAATATTTTTGATCGTCTTCATCGCGTCTCGATGTAACAATATTATTATACAAAACGAAACGAAATCATAGATCGGACTAATAGAATACGAACGCGCGATTATATTAGCGCCGACGGCTTCCGAAAACGCCGCTCGTCAGTATTTTTATTTTTTAGGCGTCCCCTCGGTGTGATGTCCGATGACGGTCGGCGACCGACGCGCTAATATTAGCAACATTTATCCATGAAATAACCCTATACGGTCAAACTGTACACGCCTCGCCGCTGTGTTTTTTGTCAAGTCCAAAGAATCGCGTTACGAGCAATCGCTTGCACGTGTCATCCTCGGTACACGTACGTACTGCGACGGCGACACACACATTGTGTGCGAGGTCGATCTCAAATCCCACGTGACACGTGTTGTTTTTTTTATAGCAGACGCGTGTCGTGTATGACGGACACGGGAAGCGATTTTAGATTCGGTATAAGGAGGGACGGGACGAATGACGTATTGTTACAATGATTTTATTTTTTTTTTGGTGTTGTGTCTGAAGACGCTTTTTTTCTGATAGAAAATATGCTCCGACCGTCAACTTTGAGGGAGGGTTTTCTAGTAGTGAATTGGATCTAGTCTCTACTAAGTGAGCCAAAAGTAGAAATTTCTAAGTACTCATTAAAATAATCGGAAAAAACAACAAAGTCGTCAAGTATAGGTAGACGCTATGTTGTACAGTTGTTAGTGTTCAGTGTGCCTCGTCATTGGGTTGGCATCATAATGGTTATATTAAGTTTGACTTCGGTGATAAATCATTGTTTACGACTACGGAAAATGAACCTGAGCCAAAACGGTCCCGACTTTTTTAACTTAGATTACCAAACATTACATTTTAAAAATTTAAAAATTAATTCAAAAAATTACAGAGAATTTTCAATTTTAACCTTCCGAAATTACCAACTAGATTCAATTTTCTATAAGAAACCTCCACCGAAATTGATGATCAGATCATCTTTTCTAATTGAAAAACTGTCTCCAAACACAAATATAAAAATTTAAACATACGTCATTAAAAAATTAATACAAAATGTATTTAAATAATAATATTAAAATGTTAATAAATAACACGAACATTTATTTAAATTTTAACATCATTATTGAAATATTCCGAAACCATGGCTACCATTCCGTCTCCGCTCAGAATTGCTTCCCGTATTGCCATACGTATAAATATCATTGAATTCAAATTTAACGACATACATTACTATAGTGACCCAATCAATGTCAAAGCACACTCGACTTGGCTGACCTTTTTGATCAATTTATTTTCACTATTTCCAAAGGATTGAACACCTGGCGCCTCTTCTCTCCCCCCCGTCACAGATTCTATTAATATTATGCCATTAGATTTTTTTCGGCCTGTCAAAAGTAACAAATTAAAAAACCTGCAAGACATGCAGACTGGAGTAGATAGGTACCGAAGTTATGGTGATGACGGTCTGTCTCTGTCGTCCTACTGCAGAAATATAATTATATTATATTATTTTACATAGATACCTACTATCTGTGCACAAAATTATTATAAATTGTATAAGTGTTCCTTTGCTGCTAACTCGTTTTGACCACAGAGGATTTATTCGTAGACACTACGCAGGTACATACCTATGCGAAAACGGTAGGTATACACAACATTTGTTACATAATATTATACACGATACGGCGTAATAAGTGTAATATCATATTATAACGATGACACAAGTACGTAGGTATAACGATTCGCGTGCTCCACGCACTGGTGACCGTAGGGCGAGAATATTATTAAAGACGTAATTGTTTCAGTGGTTTTGATCAGAAGAACCGCGGTGACTGCCGAGTAGTGTATACTGTATACTACACGTTGTCATTAAACAAACGAATTAATTAATATCAAAAATAAATACACATAACTCATTTCAAATTATATCATATATAAATATGACCATTGATCCCACTATAACCGAAAATCTACTGATGATGCGTCGATTGTCGTGCAAATACTTAAAAATTAAATAGTAAATTAAGAGTAAATAGGTACCCATAATACATTAATAATTGCAAACAGCAAAACGATAATCCAAAAACGCTATACAGTGCAGTGTACCTTCCTTTCAAAAGATAACACGAAATATTTCTGTCCGGTGTTGAAACAGGGTTTGTTGGAAAACAACACATTTTTAAACTACTTTCAAATGTCAATCCATTTCATTGTGCTGAGAGAGAGAGAGCAATACGAATAGCACTTTTTTAAATGGCAACATAATTAATTTATTATCAACATCGGCTTTAGATAAATTAATTTTTTTTAAAGTAATTTTGATCTTTTGGCCAAAATATTGAGTTTAAAACGTTTAAGTTAAACATATCCGAAGCCGTGTAGAAATTTGAGAAAATTAATAGGACGATAAGTGAGAAATTTAATAATTTAGTCATTTAAACTGTAATATTAACTCATTGTAATTCATTCGATTTTGGATTTAAAACAAAAAAATTCGGTCTTTTCAAATTTAGTGTTGAATATACTTGTTATCATGAAAAAAATTTTAAAAGTTTAATCGCGCATGTTCAAAATAAAAGGGCTAAAAATTTGAAAGTAGTCAAAAAATATGTGGAAAATCACTGAACATAATTATTTTTTTCATGTTATCTTCAAAAGGAAACACACTGTATTTAAGCTACAAAAAAAAAGTTTGCTGAAATACTAATAACAAAATTAACGTTTTTGGTGCTATGGTTTATTAATGTTTGAGATCTTGAACATTATTAAAGTATTTGATACGAATGACTAAGGCTAGGTACTATGAATTAGATATAATAGTTGGTTTTTAATAATATGTGTTAGAACTTTAAAAATTATCCTGCCCTAAATTTTAATCAGCCTACTTGAGCATATGTATCTAATAATTATAATTCATATAGTATCATATAGTATCAAACACAGATTTTGGATTCACTGAAACTTTTTTGAAAAATGGTTAGTGTTTAGTAACTAGTAAGTATGTACTGGAGTGATTGGACAACGGACTCTGTTAATCGTTAGGTCGAATGCGATGGCGTTCTATACTTCCGTTGTTTAAAATTTAAAGATAGATATTCATCTTATTGGCTCGATAAAAAATATCAGAATAAGCAGAACCAGTCTTTAATGTAAAATTAAAAAAAAAAACAAAAATAATTCCATCGACCTAAAACAATTGGCTAATTTTTCATCAACAAATGAAAATATGCAAATGCGTCGAATCATCTGCGAAATACGAAACAACCAAATAATGTCTGTACCTACTAATTACTATTTATTCAAATCACATAAAATAATATTATATTATATTACATTACTACATAATATCAAAAATTAAATTAAATATGTAAAACTCGTAGAAATAAGTATCGACTTGGCATAATTGTATGATAATTACTTATGATAAAAAATATAATGAAATCGTTAAAAAAATTATAGACTAAGTATTAGAGGGCCTAGCAATATTCGGTCCATAATCCCGTATACCATGGTATAACCGTTGTAAGTTTGTATACTTTTTAGTATACGTATGAATTAATAAAGCAAGTTCGTTATAATCATGTAAATGGTAAATAAATTCGACTAAATTGACCACTCATTAATTATACAATTTTTTTTAAGGTTTTATTACACACAGTGTCGGAATTTGAGTAACTGAAACTATGGTATACATAATGAAATCAAAAACAAAAAATTAGGGCCTACATTGACAGAAAAAGATTATGTAGCGAGTTTAAATTTTTTGTAAGATTTCATAGTTTCAAAAATGTTACTGGATGGCTGTATTTGTTTTTTGATGAAAAATAGAGTGTGTGAAGGTATATGATCGTCCAAATAATATCCAAGTAAAAATAATTAAAAATAACTTGCTCATTCATTAGTATGGTGTTTAAAGTTAGTACTGTATATTTTATCGTTAATTTGTTGTACATTTTGTTAATGTAACAAAATAAATTAATGCTCACTTTTATTTGATTTATATAACATTACATAGTATAATATGTAATCGAACGTGTCCCACCTAACTGATCAACGTAGAGCCTAAATCACGAGAGGTAGACTTGAAATTGTTATGGTACTTTCGTCACCACCATAAAAAGGTATGCACTAAGATAGGATTTTCCAAAATTTACATTTTGAAGGGGTGCTCAAACAAAGATTTTGAGATTTACAGTGGAAAACACTCTTTTTTACCCTTTTCACTCCCAACTTTTTTGTTTATTAAATGGTTGCCATTGGTTACGACTTACAGATATAATAGTAATAATAGAAATTAGTTGTTAAATTGGTATTTATTTTTACGTATATATGAATGGTTGCCATTGGTTACTCCGGCAGATGAGGTAAGATCATCAAATCGCCATGTTTAAGCCCCGAATAAAGAAATTATGTATTAAAATAAATATGAGAGTTTCCTTATGAAATAATTCTTCTATAATATTATATAAATTATATATTTTGACGACAATTTCAGAGATGGTTTTATAGAGTTATCAGGAAAGTTTAGAAAGTATATAGTTTGAACAAAGTCCGGAATAAAGATCTAATAAGTGCTATAATATCTGAGCTTAGGTACACAAAAACTTATGTATAAAGCTGTAATTTTTTTGGGCTATTCATTTTTTCTTGGCAAAATCTAGTTTTACAGTTAGTAGAGTAATAAAGGTAATACAAAAATAATATAAATAATGAAAACAATTTGAAAAAAACATTGATCTAGTATATTGATGATTGAGTAAAAAATAAATTTTAATCAGGTGATTTACTTACATTTTTATTGCGATTGGTTATGATGAATTATTGATTGGAATGGTCAAATGTGTACAGCCGTTTGAGATCCATTGTAGGTAACCAATTTCTTATAATTCATTATTGTTTTTGGTCGTTAACTTGATATAATTTTATTCTATGTAAGTAAATAATCGAAGTACAATAAACAGTTTATATTCTTCAGTAAGCAGGAAATTGTTTGTTATTATTGAAATAAGAAAATATTTCATGAATAATACTTTTCACGTCAATTTTTGTTACCGAATTTGTTAATAATTAGTAATTATTGCATGTTCTTATTTAAAAACAATGATCCCAAATATTTTAATTTAAAATTCAAATCATTTTTAATTCTCATACCGATTATTATTTTTTATCTTCGAAAATAAATTAATAGTGTCCTCAGAGTTTCGTCGTAAAGTAGAGCATTTTTAAAAATCATTATTAAAAAAGTCAAAACGATATTTTTATGGGCAACATATTACTTATTAGGTACGTGTCCTAAAAAGTTGGTCTCGATAAGAGTTCTAGGAGTAAACGAATCTCTGCTCAAAGTTCAAACGCATTTTCCCTTCTCAACGAACGGTTTTTAATAATAATATAACTTCGCCAGTGGGCGGAAAGTCGGTACACTCGCTTTTTGCGAGTACACAACAATAACAATAACAGTTTAACACTAAACTCGCAATCGGGAAAAACAATTTTAATAAGTCGTGAGAGGATTTTTTGAGACACAGCACATACGTGCTGGAACCATTCAGTTGTTTACGTAGGTACACAATCAGAGGCGTTGATCGGAAACGCACAAATGTCTGTCATTCACCACTCCCAACCCGGCTGCCAAATCGTGGGTTTTCAATTAAAATTACATTAATAAACGATAAAGTACGACTATTTCTGAATTTTATAAGAGAATAAAACAAAATTCTTCTTGCTTTTTATATGGATGCGTATCACTTAGTTTTTCGACTATAGCTATGCTTATTGATTTAACAGACATAACAAGTCACCGCATATTCGGGCGGTTTAAAAAATATTACTAGACAACATAAGTCACCACTCAGTGGTGGATTTAAGGGGACCTCCAACGGTCCATTTAGCTGTGTTAGCATATAGCATATAGCATGATATTATTAAATGATATAGTTGTGACGTAAAACTTATGAGTTACCTATGAGTAACAAAATTTAATACATATGTGTAACTTAAAAGCGAATTTTTAGGTTTCCGAATCATATTAGTTTTAATACAAAATGAATAACTACTTTGTATTCAGTATCTCTAAGTCCACCGGTAGTGTAAAATCTGATCTTATAGTCAATTAGACCGACGTGACAAGGAAAATGTGCCCCCGACCCCGCCCTCTGCCAGAAAAAAACCTAGATCTATCATTGTCACAAGTACTCATCACAATAATAATATAGACTATTTTAAAACTTATTTATTGCCTTCGAACACACGCTACCGTGTAGAACGTAATCGACCAGCTATAGTGCCTTGAATAATCTCACACAATCTGCACCCTCGGGCGAAACACAACTTCCCCCATTTTTGGCGCTTCTACTTGTACAGATACGGTAACGCAGCTGAGCTTCTTTATAATATGATATTTTTGACCACAGGCCCAACCGATACCGTCCGAGCTGACGGCGAAACTGCTGGGAAACCGAGTGGCTGTGTCACCAATCGTCACCGTCGAACCGAGAAGGCGAAAGTTCCACAAGCCCATCACGCTCACGTTACCCCTGCCCCAGGCCTCTTCCAAGGGGATGATCAACCACTACTCTGGCGATGCGCCCACCCTCAGACTTTTGTGCAGCATCACAGGTGAGCAAAAATCATTTTAAATAGGTGACCAACTAACGTGGTTCTCTCTCTCTCTCTCTCTCTCTCTCTCTCTCTTTCTCTCTCTCTCTTTTTCATTTACACACGATATATTTCGACGACCAAACACGGTGCAACTCTGAACCATAACAGTTATGTTAGGTCACAATTTTAATTAAATTAATTAAAAAAAAAAAACCAGACATTGCATAAGTTTTTTGAGTAATTTGATCAATTACATGATATTTTCAATTACGAAATTAATTCACTAACATTACTCCTTTTCATTACCAATATCTTTTAAGGTAAAATATTATTTATTACTTATTAGTCTACAATTTTACATAATACGTTGGGCTGCAGTGCGTGTATTTTCTTTTATGTCTCCACATTTTAAATCGATATCAATTTCTTATTATTTAATTCTTCCTACTTGCCACTAAACTTCCCATCGTATATTATCATCTTTAAATATTTTTGGTCGTCAAATATATTATTCTCTCCGTCGTGCTCCCATCTGTATTATGGTGGTACGACACTATTAAAACGTTATATCAGTTAATAAAAAAAAAAATTGACTTGTTTTATTTTTTACATAACTTTTTTTTTACAAAAACAACTTTGTTTGAATTTTTCGATTAAAACCGTTTTTATTTTTGGCTCTCACTGTTGCGTAACACAATACTGCACTGTTTTGACAGGGTTGTTTCGGAAAAGATCTCGCAAAGGTAAAGACTTACAGAAATCAAATAAATAATAAGAAATGATTTCACTTGATCTTTTTTTTTCTTAATGTCACCCTCGTTTATTTTGTTTATTTCTTCAAGCTGACGCTATTTTATTATTATTATTATTATTATTATTGTTATTATTAAATAAAAAATCTATTTAACTCGAGTGTTTTTGATCACGGTAATTTTTTTCATACCATTTGGTTACCTATAAATTTAGACACATAATCGGCATATTATTTACTTTTATATTTAATCACACCTATTTTAACGTTGACAGCCGTAGTGGGCACGTGTTTTGTATTTTATTTTTTCATTATTTTCTTTATTTTTTTTTTTTTTTACACAACTATTTTGGATACGATTTATTTGATGAATTTTTTTAAAAAAACTTCTTTTATAAAATATATTATGTTTAAAAAAAATGTAAAAAGAATTTCCATGTTTGATTATTAATTATTTTTAAGAAACGTGATCTTTTCTGAAACAAAATTATTAATTTAAGCTTAAACGAATAAACAAATAAAACAACACTAGTTTTTGCTTTGCTTAAAAACTTGTAGTTCCAAGTTCGCTTTGTATATGATGTGGAATGACGATTTATGTGTGGTAGAAATATTGGCTTTTGTGGACCTCACCCGAGTTACTTCATTATTTCTGTGACATCTAACTTCTCTTTTACTGAATTTCAAAAATCATTTTTCACTATATACAATGAAAATATTCGAGTGTTTGATATTTTTTATCACGTGCGTACATATTGCTATTATAGGAGGAACGTCCAGAGCACAATGGGAGGACGTCACGGGCTCGACGCCTCTTACATTTATCAACGATTGCGTATCGTTCACGACAACTGTGTCGGCGCGATTTTGGCTGATGGATTGCCGAAACGTGGCGGACGCTTCGAAAATGGCCACCGAACTATATCGGGAGGCCATACATGTACCGTTTATGGCCAAGTAATTGAAATTGTTTTGTTTTTGGGGTGGATGGTGTAATAACTTTGTTTATAACGATCCCTTACCTGTATTTTTTAAATTTTATTTCAGATTCGTGGTGTTTGCTAAACGAACGGACACAAATGAAGCTCGAATACGGTTGTTCTGCATGACGGACGATAGGGAAGACAAGACCTTGGAACACAAAGAGCATTTCACAGAAGTCTCAAACAGTAGAGATGTCGAGGTACGTTGTGTTTAATATTATAAATGACAGTTTCGCTATAGATCGTTGAGGTTCACAGATTGAAAAAATAACTTACATCAATATTATATATTTTTTAGAACATTTTTTACTTGGTTTCCGTGGATTAACTTAGGCAAATGTCGTGCCATGACCATGGCGACGCTAATCCCATATTCTACCCTAGTAGTTAGTATAACTCTTAATGGTATTTTTATAAAGCGAATTTTCCCATACAAAGATATCAGAATTCACCTTCTCCCTCAATGAACATTTTAATCACATTTTAATCACCGCAAATAATTAGCACTCAAAGTCTTAGGTTTTATTAAACGCAACACTAAAATGACTACTTCCATTTGAATTGACTGCGTAGGTACCTATTAACTATACCTTACTTTGTTGGGTACATTATCTTGGATGGACATATATTATTATACCGGATATTGTCTCATTATTTAACATAGATAATACTCGGTACCTAACTGACGTGAGTTGTTTTTTTTTTAACGTAGGTTCTGGAAGGCAAGCCTGTGTACATTGAATTCGCAGGAAACCTCGTGCCAGTCACCAAGTCCGGCGAACAGCTCAGATTGGTAGTGCGGGCGTTCAAAGAAAACAGATTACCATTCACCATGCGTGTGAAAGACCCCAGTGCTGAACCACGCTCGTGGACCATCGTAATGAAAGAACCAAAAGTATACAATTTTCTCCAGAGAATAAATTAATCAAGTTGCTTATGATAAAAATAATTTACGTGCGTCCTTTTGCACAGGTTTCTAAAAACGAACCCGCACAGACGCCAGTTTGCGTTTTGCAATTCGGATTGCCCGAAAACATTGTACACGATTCAGATGTCAACGCCGATGAACATTATAATGATTACACGTACACCCGCGATTCGAGTAAATATTTATATTAATACATTGTTTTTACAAGAGTTATTAACTACATTGCTTTAATATAAATGTTGTCCTTGTATTTTAGACACCGAGTCACACAAACGTGCCGAACTGAGGATAACCGATATCAGTAACTTTGTGTCTGAAGATTGGATTAACCTGGCACACGAATTGGGTTTCCAATCATCAGATATTTCTCAAATTCAGAGAGAATACCCAGATAGTAGCGGTCAACAGTGTATGAGTATGCTGAACTTGTGGATGAACGAAATATCTGGTCAAGATTCAGGTACTATATAATATTATATGCTAACTACAATTACAAAAGAAATATATTTCTCATTATATATTCGTATACTATAAAATTAATATATTACATTTTTAGACTTGAGATTTTAGCGAACTTTGTCTGGGGAAGGTACTTGAACTATAATCGAACTTAATTTTGCTTCAAAATAACTATAATAAGTAATATTCTATAATTACAGATAAAATAGTAATTCCTAATCTTAATTTGTATAGTTTTATTATTTTTGAATGTATTATATTATAAACGATTATTGATGGCCATATGCAATACACAACTGCTAAGTAAAAATATTTTTTGAGTGCAAAACAAATATTGTCCACCTTCTGCCCTAAATATATTTTCTATAATACGAATCTCATAAAAATATAACAATCGATTTATAATTTTTTTTACAAATCTCTAATAAAAAACTACAAATACAGATATAACGATTTTATTTTAGTTTTTAAAATATTTTTCTAATAAATACTAAGGGTCTCTATAGGGTCATACTACATATATTTAAAAATAATTGTTTGACCATCCACATTATTTGTTTATACTAATATTAAACGGTTTATTTTTTATTGAACAGTTATAGCTTTAGAAAGAGCTTTAAACAACATAGGTAGAGTTGATGTAGTGGAGAAGTGTAATTTTGCGGAGATCGGGCACTATCCTTCGCAAAATGGCGTTTACGCAGAATCAGAAAAACATCAAAGTATTAAAAATTAATATAACGATTTAAAATACGTCCGTGTGTAATAATTACATGTATATATTGTAATCTCATATTTAGGCTATCAATCTCAGAACAACAAGTACGCCGCCGAAGAGAAGGCTGTGATCGAAGACGAGATCGTCAAAACCGTGACCGAGAGACGTATGGAAATCGAACAACGGCTGAACGGCGAACCGGTGGTCATCGACAAAAAGTATGAACCATTTATTAGGGCAGACGACGCTGCCCAAATGACATCCAAACCCGTGGATATACCCGCTGTCGAACCGATCGAACCCACCGAGGTGTCGTTCGAACACAAACGCATGTCATTCGAGAGGGGTGTGTCGATCGAACAGGTGCTTCAAGAAGACATTCCGGTTAAAGACAAATCGGTTATTTTGGAAGATAAAAAGATGCCATCGATCGACGAAAAACCTATCGACGTGGACGTGGACGCAACGAGCCTGACGTTTCACGAAAAGAGGTTGTCGTTCGAGCAAGGCATACCCGTCAAGGAAATCATACAGAAAAAGACGGAAGACACCACCACCGTACCTGCAGGACACGGAAAAGAATCGACGACGATAATTGAAACCGAAAATTCGGTCTCAAAGAGGGATACAACGTCGGCAGAAGGTGATATTATTATGATAGAAACTACCTATATCTAATATTACACAAACGAATTAATATTATTACTAATTAATCGTTATAAATAGGTACGACATCAGGTTGTTTTTTTTATATATATTTAATAATAAGAGAAGACAATTATGGAAATTAAAAACAGTATAGGTTAGCACAAGCATTTTTTTAAAGTCCGACTAATGCAAAAAACTGATTAACCATACACAAATTTAAAAAAAATAACAATACAATAATTGTTTTAATATGGTTGTAATACGTATTGTTTAGAAATAACGCATAAGTCAAATTTCATATAAAAAAATAAAATTCGCAACTTTAAGGGTTAAATTTAAATTTAATGATAAATCAATGCTGAGCGAAGGCTGTCTATTATCTTAGTTATTAGGTAGTCATTTATTTTATATTATAAAAATCCAGTTAATGTGTTTTAAATTATTTTTAACTGATATAAGAAAAACTTAAGTGGGATCTTGTATTACATTATTAAACTTTTTTTTCATCTAAAAATAAACATGTTAGTTATCATGCATAAATAAAAAAAAACTAAAAAGGTTGACATTTTCAAATATCTATAAATAACACAAAATATGTATGCAAATGCGATTTTGAATATTTAGTGAACATTTGAAGTTCCTATGCAATAATTATTATTTTTCGAGTTACACCAAAAAACAAACCTAATTTTGTTGAAAACTGATTTTGCCTAAAAATTTCCGTTTTGCCATATTTTTTTGGGTGTTTACCAGTTGCCCCCCAAGGCTATTATCGAGATTTTAAAAATATACCAGTTGCCCCCAATTGAATGTACCAGTTACCCTCACATGTTAATATATACACAATACAATATATAGCTCGTAAAATAGGGGAGGTAAATATACAAATCATAAATAAAATATAAAATTCAAAATTATAATAATTTGTCAACATAATATGTAATTTTAGATGCGTCTGAGTGGATATAATCATCGAAAACGTTTGAATTGTTATTTAGTATGTTAAAAGAAAAATGTTCTGGCTTTGAACTTGAATTCAATCCGTCAATTATTGTATCCGATAAAATAATTCTAAAAACAAAAATATTAGCAGATTAGATTTTGTAAAATAGGTTAGTAATTATTATAACAAAACATAATACTTTTGAATTTTATACTATTTATATGTTGACAAATTATTATATTTTGATTTTGTACTATTTTATATTAACAAATTATTATAATTTTGAATTTTATATTTTATTTATGATTTGTATATTTACTTCCCTTATTTTACGAGCTATATATTGCATTTGTGTATATATTAACATGTGAGGGCAACTGGTACATTTGGTTGAGGGCAACTGGTACTTTTTCCTCTAGGTAGTTTGGGGGATTTGGTATAAAAAAGGTACTTTTGGGGGCAACTGGTACATGCCCATTTTTTTTCCTGGTTATTTTTAAAAATACTGAGAATTTGACTTTTGAGTTTTTGACACTTTAATACCAAATATAGAATCAAAGTACAATATCTTACTATAAATCACACTCAAAGTTGAGTATTGAAACAGTTTTATTGCTTCCAAAGGTAATGATAAACAAAATAATTAATGCATTTCGTGATGAATATTACGTAATAAAGTGACTTAATCACTTTCCAATTTTCTATAATATTACTACAACCTCTGTAATAATGTTATTAGACGCAAAACTTTCTGACTCAAAATCAGATCTAAGGCCTAGCATTGAATTGACTAAGGACACAAATGAGCAAATAAGACGCGATTCTATATTGTTTGAAGAAGTTTCTCAAGGTTTGGTGAAATTAGATTCGACTGGATCGAAAGTAGAAGACAAAAGTAATTTGTAAAATATATTATTAATAATTTTTTAACAATAATATTAATTATTATTATATTCAATAATAATTGAGGCGTCAATAATAACAATAATTTATTTTATTTCCAGCTGAACTACTATCGCCTCAGTCATCTAGAACTCCTCCACCTAGCCCTGCAGAGTTCAAAGACATAGAGCAACAAAATGAATCTAAGCAACGCCAGCCAGAAACTGTATCTGAAAAAGAACCCCAAACAGGTAAGTGAACATAATTTTGTTTCGAACCGTTTTACTGTGTTGAAAGTGTACGAAAACGCAAGCCGTAAACGTTTTAGATTTTTTCACCATTATATTATTATTATTAAATTAATATTAACAGTGTGAATATACACAAAAATAGGTCGACGCGAGTTTAGGCTATCGTTTAAGGTTTCTTATTAAAACAATGGCTTCATTCTTCGCTAACGAGATAATCACATTACACAGAAACAAATTGTTCTGGAAGGGGCGGGGGAGTATCAGTCGACCTGTGACGGGGATACCTACAAAATATCACATTTACTTTTTCAACGAAAGAGACTTGAAGTTTAGTTTTGTGTGCCCATAATATAATAACAATAGTAATTTATAATTCACACATTGAAAGTTATCATAAGACCGTAAGTACCAATTTAGATATTTTATTTGTAATAAATTCTTTCAAAATATAAATATGAGATCAAAGCTATACCACATAGTCAAATCACGAAATAAATAAATTAATAAGTACTCAATTTTATTTTATATCGTTAGGTAGATATACTTACGATTATAATTTAGAAATTTATTAATGTATTATACATTTTAATTCAAAATGATAACTAGGTAGGTATAATAATGTATATAATTTAATTTTTTGAATAAAAACATTTTTTTTTTAACTTCCAAAAATAAACTGTACACCGGCTTGCGTTTGTTTCATACACATTTCAACATACATTGAAGTTTAAACAGTTTCAAGTAAAATAATTAACATTGCCTATGTTTTTGTGTATGATTGGCTTGAATACGTGATAACTAATCCTATTTATTTGTGCTGCAAACAATGAAAATGAGTAAAAACAAATTCTATTGAGCTGTAATAAGTTACAGTTATTACTAATAACTATTTAATTTGTTGTTAATCAATAACTAATCCAACAAAAAAATTCTTCAATGATTTTTTTTTTATTTGTTTGAATCAATTTGTTTTTAATATAGTCAGTAAGGTACGAATAATGTACGATTATACGTAGTTGTTTGCAGCACAATATTATCCTTTGATCCATTCAATCATCATTTAATTGGGTTTATTCATATCGACATCATGACAAAAAAAAAAAATAGGATAAATATTTTTCTTTTTATGTTTGAATTTATTATTTGATTAATATTTTTTTATGGCTTTTGCGGTGATAAGGGTCGTTGGCTTTATACATTTTATTTAAGATATTGATCTTGAGCTTTTGTACCAACACTTACGTGACCTATATTGGATTTTATTTTCAAAAGATTTCAAATTTTATTAAGCCTAACATTAGAGCCCTTCTATAAACCGCTTTTATATTATGTATTTTTGTATAACTTTTCTGTTTTAAAATGTATTTAAACTTTTTTTAAGGTGCTTTGATTTTTGTTCTATTTTTAATCATAAATAATAAGCCAATTTAACAAACAAAACGCACAAAAAGTTTAACTCTGTAACTGCAGGCTATGTATTTATTAAATAAGTAATATACACGTATATGGTTTAATGGGTAAAATAAAATTTACATTATGTACTTATATTATACTAGTTGATCCCATGCACTTCGTTGCCCGTTAAAAATGCCAACTCTATATGAGACTCGCTTGTGATAACGCGAGCAGTATATTATCAGGTAGGCAATCCACCTGCGGTGGACTGCGGACCCCATTATAGGTGCATACTCTTTATAATAATATGTTTGTTCTTATTTTATTTTTAATTTTGATTGTGGACACGCCGATGAGCGGCAATAAGTGCAACTCAGCCACTTTGGTAGGCAATGTATGAAAATTAGATTTGATGCATGCTTAAACCTGATCTGCCCGATTAACCAATGGCAACCAAAACACAATAAAAATACTAATTTCTACTAAAAATTAAAAGAGTTACACGGAAAATGAGTTATTAACTAAAATAAACATGTAAATTGTATTTGTATACCTAAACACACTTGTACGGCACGACGGCCCGCGGGTTTCTAGCTACCTGCAACCTGACCTTTTTGTCCGTCAAATTAAATCTTTGATTGGTAGTATATCATATGGGCGTATATCGATTCCGCCGATTTTATATCGATTCCGCCGGCTACCGTTTATAATATCTACATATTGATTCCGCCGGCTATTAGTTCCGCCGACTACTGTTTATCCCTCCCTTGTAATTTGTAAATGTATTTTTTAAATTACAGTCCTGCATAATATACTTTATAATATATATATAAAATAATAATAATTGTATAATAATTCAAAACTAAAATGTATAGTTTAAATTGTATAAAATAATAAAAATAAAACAAGTCAACAAACTGACACTTACATACATATAAATGGAATAAATATCAATACAATTAGTAAAAATAGTGTTTTTAACAAAAAAAAACAAAGTATTAAACATTTATCAAATGATTTGAACGATAATAAAATTTCTAAGTTCACTTATTTAAAACATGTGTCCAAATATTACCAAAAGTAGTTACATTTATATTATATTTATTTTAATTAGATTATAAATTTTAATTTTGAATTATACATTTATACAATTATTATTATCATTTTATACAATTCAGACTATATACATTTTAATATTTTATCATTTATTCGTATACTTACACGAATTAATTAGAATATACATTTTATTTTTGAATTATACAATTATTATTTTTTTTATTCTTATTATGTACTATGTATATTTTAAAATACATATACAGGGGGGGGGGGGGGGGGATAAACAGTGTCCGGCGGAATCGATGTGTAATATTATAAACAGTAGCCGGCGGAATCCATACAAACCTTTTTTCTAAACAGGTAGTTTCGGTAATCAATAATTCCCCTATCATATGCGCATTGTCTGTTAACCTGTGCCAAAATATCGTGCATCGTACGATTATTATTTGAGCGTTGTCTGTTTGCCTGCACCAAATTATCATACATCAAATGTGCATCAATATTCTGAACAATAGAAAGGAATAAGAAATAAATTGTATACAAATCAATTAATTAAGCACTGAAAATAGTATTAAAAGTCAATACTTGGTATATTGTAATGTCCCATTATTCTTACAAAATTAAACCTGTTTATTTCACCGGTGGTGTACTTTAGCCAATGTTTTTGACGCACACAATATTACCGCGGTACAAATATATTTTAAAACAGAAATACCTATACAATGTTATTTAAAAATATTAATTTAGAAATGTGTACATTTCAAGATTAAAATAAGAAAACAACTTAAGATTTTGGGTATACACCTTTTTTCAGTTCAATTGTTAAAAAATAATGATGCGCAAATGATGTGCGACCTTTTAAACGGTTGATGAGCAAATTATGTATATCAAAAAAATCAAACGATGTTCAACTGTCTTACAAAAAAGTCAAAATTAGCAATAGTAATGCGCAAAACGACAGCCGGCGCTTTGATTAGTAACATTGCGAGTTTGTGACTTAAGTTTGTACGTCTATTGCTGGAATTTTTAAAAACAAAAGTATTCCATCAAAACTTACCAAAAATCCTTAAAATATTAAGCTGGATTGCTTTGATAAAGCCATAATGATTGATGAACAAACACTTATCAAATAACTCACTGTACAATTTTTCATTAATTTTCTGATTGAATTGACAGTGAAATCTGCACTAAGAAATGATAAATTAACTATTTTTATATCAATATAATTTCGAAGTATGTATCTGTATTAAACGATAAGCGATAAGCGATATGTGTGATGCTGTGACTCTGGGAAATAAGGATTCATTTATATATATATAGATAGACTTAGATACATAGTCGAATTTTACTTTTCGGTACGATTCATATCTACTTACCGACCAAACACATAATTTGACGGACGAAAGTCAGGTTTCATGTTTACAATTTACACATCAAATATTTATTTTTGCTGATTTCAACCCATTAAAATTTTGAAAAATCCTTTCTCAGTGCAAAGCGAAATTATAATATTAATCTATCCTCAAAATATCAAGTCGATATCTCTAATAGGTTCGGCTCTACGTTGATTATGAATCAGGAGGGCATTTTCCTTTATGTATATAGATAATGTATTCTATGCTTTTCCACGTAGATGGACTTAAAACCATGAATATAGAAATAGTCATTAATGAAATTAGTTATTTTAGAAATACTGATTGAAATTAAAATTAATTTTCTGTTCGTGTTTTATTTCATTTATACTAAAGTAAATATTTAATACATTTAAATGCATGATTATCCCTATACCTACCCCACTATTGTGTAGAATATTAATTAAATATCACGTTAAACAATCATACAATTACAGTAGGTAGTACACATCTTTGACACCATATTTTTCTCTGAATTATTAATGAAAGTATATACAAATACGTTATACTTATTTCAACAATGAATCTATGACTCAATAGTATCGATGATCGTCTTACAATCAGAATATTGTTATTATAATATAACTGTTCATTTCATTCAAACATTTTAACTAAAATTATTATAAATTTAAAATATTAATATTTTATACTAAATTTTAATGACTTGAACTACATAAATGTAAAAAATAAAATTAAAGTAATATTCTACCCGAAAAGAACAAGTATTATATTATATTACTTTTACTGAAAAAACTACTTCTATCTAAATACACAAAAAAAAATTTAAAAACTAAAACTTTTTTAAGTACACCTATGTTGTTATTATGAATCATAATATTATATTTAATAACAAAACAAAATAAAACTAGTAAAATCTAAATTTTAAAAACTAGGTTATTTAAAATATAATTTGAGATGTAAATTATAATTTATAAATCATTTAAGAACAATTCTAGTTTCTTAAGAAAATAAATTTGAATCCGAAAATAAATTATTGTTTTAAATAAAGGTTTGGTTGATTCAAAAAAGAAATTGATTAAAAATGTCCAATACAATTTTCATAACTTCAAAATAATTCTTTATTGAGGTTAGGTAATAATTTATATTTGATTCTATGGTTTGATGCACTATAAGGAAAATATAGATCTAATCATTTTAATTAATTTTTCTATCAATTATAAATCTACAGGAACTCTAAAATATATTACATTTACATATAGTCAAAAGAATATCTAACATGTTAAAATTCCCCATTTAATATTGGGTTTAATATTTTTATACATCTAAGTACCATTTTAATAAAGTACTTACGTTTTTATACAAGATAAACAACATACACTTTAAAAAAAAAAATTAAATTACATAATTATTTAAAGTGGAAAGCTTAAAACACATACACTAACCCGCACACCATTAGGTACAAGCACTTACACATATGCACAAATAATAAACATTTGAATAATATTGAAAATAAAATGATTTCAGTTTTACTAATTAAAAAATTGGAAAAAAATTAAAAACGTGCCTATTAAATAGTAAGTAAAGCCATTAAAAAAAAATTTAGAATCAAATTTGAATGACAAATTATTTATATATTACCTATATTCATCGAAATCAAAGCACCACCGTCACACAAGATTACCAACAGAAAAGGGAACAAACAAACCACAGTATATTAATTGCACACTCAAATCGCTGATGCTACATTGTTAAGTAGAACCTTGCTTGGGAATGAAGAGCTATAATACTATATTGTCTCGCTTTTTCGCGGTTTTCTATTTAATTACACAAAAATACACACAAAACACCCACACAAACATAAAATTTAAATACTTATCATTTCACATCAAATCCTTTGGAACAATTTGTTATGGACCGACTGGCAGTTTAAATGTTAGATAGTAAAAAAAAAAATAGTCATACGTTGATTTTGGTCGTAGCATTATGGTCACAGGACAATGATGACTTGTTGGACACTCATGGTTTCGGTGAACATCTCAATGGCATTGAAACGCCAAATTTATCGAAGCCGAAAAATCATAAATCGTTGGCGGACATTGATGAGGAATTTGAAGAACGGTCGGTTGTATTGCACCCTTTCTTTGATCAACCAAAAAGAGACATTTATGAACAAGTACAATTTATAAAACATCACGATGACTCGCCTGCATTTGATAGCCCATTAACAGATAAAAGTGTATCTCATCACGATACGGGAATTAGTCTGACTAGAGAATATTCTGATACTTTAACTAGTTCAGGACTAAAAACAAAACCTAAACATACAGATACAGCTTTTGATGAAGAAGCAGAGCTAACTGATAATGGATTAAGTCCAATTCAACCTGATGAAGTCGGACTTGCTGCAAATGAAATAATTGAAATAAAGAAGAAAATTGGAATGTACGACGCCGGAAATAGTCCAATAATATTTATGGAATCTATAGCATTGTCTCCTTTTGGAACAGTGACAAGTGATGTTGCTACTATCACAGATAATGTGAAAAAAATTGATGTAGCAAACAGTCCAATAGAATCAAATAAAGTTCAAAGAAATATGGACACAACAGTAGACGTCAAAAAAATGATAATGCAATTGGAAAAATCTGGCACAGGATCGGAAAACGTGACGTCCCAACAATCTCCAAAAAGAAAACCAACACTAAAAACAATTATATCGGATATAGTACTTCCAGAGGAAAATCATACCATACATGTTGATATCGAAAAAAAACATAAGCAATATGATACAAATACAACGAATATACAATCAAAACTGGATGAAGTAATTAAAACAGAAAAATGTGTTTTGGAACATTTAGAAAAGGTTGTAGATATATCATCCAAAAATAATTCAGAGTTAGAAAGTAAATTAATGCAGATTGTTAACATCGAAACAAGCATGTTGCAGAGCTTTGACAAAATAATTGACAAACACGAAACAAGTATTAATAATTCGTGTCTCAAAAATTTAGAAAAAGATATAATATCAGTTGAGAAAGTCGATGAAAAGTTTAAAAAAGTAGACACGACAGATAGATTACAACAATCACCAAAGAAATGTAGTGAAGATAAAATTGAAAAAAAATATATAGACACGGGGTATAGAAAAGAAGAAAGTATAATGGAACCTATTAAAGTCGAAGGTATTTCTAAGGAATTAAAAAAATTAATGGACGATGATGAGAAAGAACAAGAAAGAATGTATAGAGTATTACTGAATGAATATAATACAAACGATGATAAATATAGCAACAAAACACCTGTAGTGGAAGAAATTATAACTCCTAAACGTGTAAAACCAATTACTAAAAAAGATGATGTCAAAGGTGATTCAAAAAATAACGAAATCTACAATATAACGACAAATATCAAAATACCAATAAAAGAAAAAATAAACAATACTATTACCACTACAAATTTGAAAGAGAATGAACGATTGAATATCGAAAAATATGAAACTGAAAATAATGAAGTATTGAAAAAAGATAAAAATGACAAAAATAAAAAAATATTTTATGAAGACGATGAAGAAGATGAGTCAGATATTTTTGAAAAATTTACTCGGGAACATTTAAAGAAGTCTTTAGACCTATCTCAAACAAATGTTGAAACAGACGATAGTGATAAAAAATATGAAAACAAGGATATAGATTTTGATATTATAGATGATGAAGAAACTGAAACGCACAACTCTAAAAAAGAGAAATCATTATCGTTTATCCCTAAAACAATAGAAAAAGGATTAAAAGATATTACGATGACACTAACGAGCATTGTAAAAAAAATGGATGTGAATGATATGTCAGGAAAAAAAAATGAGAATGAAGGAGGTGATAGAGTAACTGAGACAATAAATGATAGTGCTAGGCAAGGGAAAGGAGAAACACAGTTGAATAAAAATAATAAAAAACATAATACTAAAAATGATCTAAAATCTAATATAACTCCACAAACCCCGGTTTTAAAAAGGGATTTATTAATCAAGAGAAATATTAAAAGTGATAATCTAAGAAATGAGAGTATAGAACAATGCGAGTATAATACAGAAAAAGACAATAAAAAAGAAATGGTGAATAATTTTGAAAAAGAAATCGAAAATAATCAACAATTTAAGTTAATCGTAGATACAAATGAATATGTTAAACCAGTAACATCGACTTATAACTCTGAAAAAGAAATAAACACTAACACACTAACAACTGAAAAAATAAACACAAACAAAAATAATGATAATGTAGGTAAAGAAATTAATAAAAATGTAACATCATCTTCGATAGAAATTATAACAATCCCAACGCAAGTAAACTCATTAACAAATTTAACAATCAAGTCAGAAGTAAAAAAGCCCATAAAAGAAAACCAGAAAAATGTAGTACATAAAGATGATTCTAATTTCAATACAGTAGAAAAACAGATAGTAGGTGACCTAAACAATACTGAAACACCATATAACCGGATAGATACAAGTACAAATAACGAAATTGAAACAATACACGTAACTACAAGTTCAAACGAAACGTACGAAAAAACTGAAACACATACAAAAACATTGATAATAAAAACGAATAAAGAACATAGGCAGAAAAACATTACAGATATATATAGCACAACTCTTACAAACGATAAATTACTGACAGATGAAAATATTCAAATTAAAAACTTAAATCACAGAGATAACGACGAAAATATTAAGCAGGAAAGTTACCAACTTGAAAACAGAGATGAAAAATCAACAAAACAAAATAATAAAATTTATAGAGAGACAACCAATATGAAAGATGAAAAAGTGGAAGAACAATCAGAAACAAATAAAAACAAAGCTAAACCATACATCGAAGGTATTGAAACAGATAAAGTACATTTTGACGAGTTTTATAAATGGGTAGACAAAATAGTAGAAGAAAAAAAAGAAAATATAACAAAAAACCAAAGCGAGAACCATAAAAAACCAAATCTAATTAAAACACTAAGAACTGCATCCATCGATAAAGAACATATAGAAGACGAATCAAACACAGTTAAAGAATTCATATCCAAACAAGTTACATCAAAATATACAAATGAAAAGGAAAATGAAATATTACAAATTACTCAACCACAAACACAACAAACAAGAACTGAAACAGCTATGATAATAACAACCAAAACCAAAGTAATATCCGAAAACAGAAAAATAGAAAACATAACAAAAGAAAAAAGTGAAGAATCTAAATTAATTATAAGTGATATTAGGGATCAAATAAAACAAATTAAACCATTGGGAAAAGAAACAACTCAAAATATAAAACACGAAATAAAAAATGACGAAACAATACATGACAAAGAGAATTTAACTAAACCTGACTCAAAAGAAACTATAGTAACAGCTACAAGTAATACAATTACGGATCAAATTATGAGAAGTGTAAAAAATAATGACAAACAAACAAGTGATGAAATAAGTTTCAATAAAACTGAATCAAAAAAATCAATAAAATCTGATAAAATAGAAATAAATTTACCAAATGTGATAAAAGAAGTTACTAACTTACATGAGATAATAACAAAAGAAATTGATTCCATAAATATTGACACCACAAAAACAATAACTAAAACAACTGATACTAAAGAAATAATCGAAGATAACCAAATAACCGAAAAACACAGCGGGGACGTTAATGATCTAATTAAATCTAATAAAAAAAAATCTATTATATCAACCTCCAGTGATAAAGAAATAGGTGAAATTCTTAAAACAGAAAAACAAACTGG